>NW_028274816.1:38905000-39060000 GCF_037043125.1 Eumetopias jubatus | reverse complement strand
TGTTCCCTGCCATGACAGGCGTGGACCAAAGAGCTTCTCCTCCTTTCTGCACGTGTGACAGGAGGGCCCTGAGACAGCCTGGCGGGAGCAAGTAAGGGCAGCGGAGTCCTGAAACACAAGCACTGCAGGAGTCCCTCCCCTCCGCACCGTCCACCAGCACCTTAGCCAAGCCCGGTGACGGGGCTTTCCCGGAAGCAAGCGTGAACGCACGTCGCTACAAGCCTGACACGATGCTGAAGGCGGCTCCGATCACAGGCCGAATGCCACGCCGTCCCTGTGACCTGGGCCCACACTGCAGCTGCTGCTCAGGAGAAACCTGCCTGATTCTGCTCCATAGAAGAGAGCACAACGAAGCTGGCCTTCCTTCCCCTGGAACTGGAGCACAGGCAGACGAGAGCTTTACTTAATGTTACATGATTTCTAAAACCCTGACTTAGGTTTTCAACCATGTGTACTTTGGTAATGAGTCTCTAAAAGACCAGCAGTAAAACACCTGGCAGAAAAAAACAACAAAGACAGCATTTACAACGAAAAGGGTCACACCTGCCAAGTTCCTGGACTCTGGTGACAATCTCATGGGGGCCTGGAGGAGGGTGGGCAGAGGCGGACCGACAAGGCTCCAAGAACAGCTGTAGAAGCTCTCCGAGCTCAGAGGAACCCACAGGGAGGCAAGCCCCCCCCCAGGCGCACGGCCCTGGCAGAGCTGACACTCTTCCTTCACGGAGCAAAAAACCAAGGAAAGTTCATGCAGAGAGTCTGAAAGGATCCTGGGGACGCCATTCTCAGTCCAGGACAGGGGACAAGCATAGGCCAGCAATGCCTGAGGGAACCTACGTGCCTCTGCTCTCCAGAGCCCGTGGCTCACACAGCTGGGGACAACTTAATACTTTATCAAAAGGGAAGGAAGAGACCAGAACTGTTCTTACACTGTGTCTCGGACATCTCTGGTGATCCGGTAATTCCAATCCCGGAAAACTTCATTCTCCTTGTCAAACTCCCGTTCATCTTCACCAATGGTCACCGTAAACCTTTTCTCTTCAAAATCAGGCTCCTGTTCTTTTCGAATGGTTGCTTTTTTTAAAACCTACCATTGTAAGAAAAAGTCAATGCCGGTTACCGTTAAGAAAAGCAAAGGGAAGCCTGTCCTGGTGTGACCTGTGGAGCCTCGGCCAGGATGGCCGAGTGGCCTGCATGCGCGGTGGGGGAGATGCACCTCAGCTCTGGGCCTGGAGCGCGCGGTCGCTGCACCTGGCAGTCAGGACAGGCCCGCTCAGCAGTGCCACGGAGCTCGCTCACATTCCAGAAAGGGCTGAGAGAGCTGGCCACCTCCTAGAAATAGTCCTGACACTGAGCTGGGGAGCCCCAGACAGTCACTTCGTGAGGAAGCCCAAGTGCGGAGAGGAAGGTGAGGCTGCTGGTGGCAGAAAAGCCACATGGAGTGGTTCCAGTCTCAAAAGAAAGGAAGGGTGGTGGGGTGTGTGCTGAGCGAGGGAGAAGGGTTTTGTCTTAGTCTGTCACCTCCCTGGAGAGAAGTGGGGGCTCAGCAAGCAGGCCTGGTGCCGACGGACCACTAGCCTGACAGCCGGGGCCACGGTACGGAGTGAGGGAGCGGGAAGGGAGGGGAGGGCGGTCTTGGAAGAGGGCAGCTCCTCCACAGGCAGGGGCCCCTGCGCTAAGTCCCCAGGGAGCGGGACTGGGCGGCCAGCGGCTGGGCTGTGGGCGCTGCAGCACCAGCTGGGGTGTGGTCTGCTGCTGCCCAAGCCAAGGGAAGGCAGCAGGCCTGTGCTGTGACCTCACGCACCTCGGAGAGGTCGACAGACATCAGTTTCCTTTTGTAACTCTTCAGAGAAATCAGACAAATATACCCTCACTTCAGAGACTTTACTGGGTTTTCAATCCTTGTCCCTGAATCAAAGAAATGCTACTTTTGCTCAAGGAGCGCTGCTAGCATTTTCTTCTCGGGCTGTCTGGTTACCTCCTTCGCGTGCCGGAGTCCTCGTTCCCAGGCACTCTCTGTGGGGGGCTCTGGAGGGGGTGGAGGCAAAATTTCATCAACTACTGGCCCACCCTATTAAAAAACAAGAAGGGAAAAGTTGAGAAAGCAAGCAAAACTTTAAAATTTATAAAGAAACGGGAGCAAACACCCCAGCAAGAGCATTAGTGGTTGCACACCACCCGCTCTCCAAGCCTCAGTCTGGCCCCGGACCCACTGCCCTGCCTGAATCTAGAATTACCTCCACATGGAGACACGGAAGCATCTGGAAGGCGACTCAGTGACTGTGTGACGTCACAGAAGTGCCTTTTTAAACAAGGTGTGTTAATGTGCTGTAAGCTGAGGATTCAGAGAGCTTAGGTGTCCCATCTGCTAGCAGTTAAAGAAAAGAGGTGTTCACGCACCCATGGGTTGGCAGGCATCAGTGGGTGAGGTCCAAGAGGCGGGGCACCATTAGGCGGGAAAGGTTCGGCTTTGGTGATTAAGGAATAGTTGCCCTTGTCGTTGACTCCGGGATGTATAAACCTACAGTTCATTCCCCACGTGCAGTTCCCTATGGAGACAAAAGCCGGGTCAGAAAGGGGAGAAGGGAACCAGAGCTCACGGGTCAGCTTCCTGCTCGCTCTGCCTGCAGCAGCAGCAGCCTGGGGGCAGTGCTGGGGTCAGCGGCTCTACGGAGGGCTGGGGAGGCCCCCCCCCCGCCCCCCGCGTGCTCCAGGGCTCCTGCCGCAGCCCTCGCTGCCTCGCTAGCTGTGTCACCTGAGCATGGACAGGTCCCAGGGCAGGCGGCTGCAGCGGCAGAGTCGAAGCTCAGAGCGGGGCCGTGCGGGCCCACCCCTCACGCCTGAACAGGGCGCAGCAACCAGCCCCCCCCACGCGCAAGTTCCTGACAGGCGGGCCAGGAAGGCGTCGGGCCAGAGCGCGGGCTGAGGAGCCTCCCGCGAGCAGGACCGCCTAAGGGCTCCCGAAGGGCTGGGGTCATGTGGTCGAGGAAACACAGCCCCCGTTCCTAAGTCACTCTGGGAAGAGTTCATCGCCCCCTAAAAACAGTGAAGTCCCAGAGCTTCCCAGACAATCCGAGGCCGCCCCCTGCTCTGTGAGGTACACTGCACCGCCAGCAGGGCTCCGAGGTGTGCGTGCAAGATCCTTATCCTGACTCCAAACACTGCGATCACCTCAAGAGTTCTGCGTCTGTCTCAGGGCGTCTCTACCAGCTCTGTAAACCTGCATTTCTCCCACCAAAAGTCTCACAAACCATCCCAGGATACTTCTGTGCTTGAAGATGTGTGCGAGCGCCAAGATATGGAGGACTGAAACACACCGGGTGTTCATACTTTACAAAAACACAGTAAAAAATGTCCTCTTTTAGAATTCCTCCCTAACAGAACACCAAGATAATTCAAGGAAACCACTTGACTTTTCAGAGCAGAAGGCAAGAAGTCCAAGTTTTAATTTAATCAGTAAGTGAACCACTTTTTAAAAATTTAATCTGGGGGGGGTGCCTGCTCAGTTGGTGGAGTGTGCAACTCTTGATCGCAGGGTCACAAGTGTGAGCCCCACGTTGGGCGGAGATTATTTTTTATTTTATTTTTATTTATGTATTTATTTTTTTAAAGCTTTTATTTATTTGACAGAGAGAGACACAGCGAAAGAGGGAACATAAGCGGGGGGGTGGGAGAGGGAGAAGCAGGCTTCCTGCCGAGGAGAGAGCCCGACGTGGGACTCCATCCCAGGACCCTGGGATCATGACCCGAGCCGAAGGCAGACACTTAACGACTGAGCCACCCAGGCGCCCCCGGAGATTACTTGAAAAAAATAAATAAATAAAACACATGAATAAAAATAAAAATTTAATTTTTTAAACATGTAATATCTATATAAGAATAAAAATAAATATGGCATAAATATCTAATTTTAAAAGCATTTTCAATGGGTTAACATGCAGTTCAATTTTAAACCATCTTTTAATATATATTCCCTTCTAAATGTGATATTCCACTTGAATGTTTCTATCAACAAAACACATTTTTCCTTGTATAACATAAAGAGAAATAATCATTTGGTATTTAAGAAAAAGCTAAATTTGACATCATGAATAAACTTGTATTAAAACCAACCTAATAACATACTGATCTGAATTAAATGCAAAATAAAGTATGCTTAAAATTAATTCTCTGGAAATGCAGAAATGACTTTTAAAATTCTTAAAGTGTTAGAGAGATCACGTAAGTCAGAGGCTGGGAAATATTACACTATGAGGGTTTCAAATCCCAGAGTCTCAGAGAGCTTGACAGAAAACAGACCTTGTATGCAGTCCTGCATCTAAATAAAGGGCTGTCAGGCCCTTCCCCATCTGTCACAGAGCTCGCACGGTATCCTCACTGATGTGCAAAACTCCAGGTTTCCGTAAGTTTTTTAACCTAACATATGTACCTGGGTGGTGGATAAGTGGGTATTTGAGAATCACTGTTCTTTTTTGTATGTAAAATATATTTTTTAAAGATTTTACTTATTTATTTTAGAGAGAGAGAGTGCGAGTGTGTGTGTGGGGGGGGGGGGAGGAACAGAGGGGGAGGGAGAGGGAAGAGGAAAGAAGCCCAAGCAGACTCCGCACTGAGCGTGCAGCCCAGCACGGGGCTTAACTCACGACCCTGAGATCATGACCTGAGCTGAAACCAAGAGTCGGACACCACCCAGGCGCCCCTATATGTAAAATATCTTCAAAACGAAACCAAAAACATCACCCAATGAGCCCACTGACAAAAAAGATCTTTTCTTGCTCCCACAGGCAGGGGGAGAAAAGAGGAACAGAAGAAATCAGTCAGGAGTGCCAGAGGCAAGAGCAGCGAGTGGCCTGTGCCCCGAGACTCCGGTGGGTGACAGGAGCTTGTCCTCGTGGACCATGTGCGCCTGGGTGTGCAAAGATCCCAGCTGGACATGTCTTGACTCCTGGCCACCAAACACAAGGAGAAGGTTGCTCCAGGCAGGAGGAGAGGTCTATAAGCACCTACCACCAGGACAGATGCCCAGCACACGCAGGGAGGAGGGATCACAGGGGCTGTCCACTCCCAGTAGCCTTTTGATTTTTTTAAGATTTTACGTCATCTCTACACCTGATATGGGACTCAAACTCACAACCCGGAGATCAAGATTTGCACACTCCATCGACTGAGCCAACCATCCACTAGCCTTTTTTTTTTCTTTCTTTATTTTTAAAGATTTTATTTATTTGACAGAGAGAGACACAGCGAGAGAGGGAACACAAGCAGAGGGAGTGGGAGAGGGAGAGGCAGGCTTCCTGCTGAGCAGGGAGCCCAAAGCGGGACTCAATCCCGGGAGCCTGAGATCATGACCTGAGCCGAAGGCAGATGCTTAACGACTGAGCCACCCAGGCGCCCCACCACTAGCCTTTTTAAAAGTGGATTTTTATCTGTGTAGAAAAAAGCCTGGAAGGAAACACCCCAAACTGTTGGATGGTAGAAAGACTTTTATCTTTTACTGCCCTACTCTCTGTCAGTATGTATTACTTTCACAATTTAAAAAATCATTTTGTTTAGGGAAAAATATTCTCGAGAAAATGGAGGCAAAAATCTTGTTTTAAAACTATATGGTCTTCTACTTCCAAATGAAACTTCACAAACACAAATTTATGTGGACTGTGACTCTGACCGGGGAAAGAAACAGGCTCCCAATGATGTAACGACTCCACGTGAGGACCCGGACGCGAGCCAGCAGGGAACAAGGAGAACTGGAAGCATGGTCACGGCGGCAGGACGGGGGACAAGATTCTTCGCAAAGGCACTAATAATGTTCGATTTCGTAACTGAATGGTGGGCATCTTAGGTACTATTGTTTTTTTAATCATCATATAAGCCTGAGGAGACACTGTTATTTTATATACGTGAAATATTTATAGGTATGAAATAAAAGTAACACATAAAAATATATCCAAATACTCTAAAAGGTATTCAGTGAAGTCTCCATGCTTCCAGGGCCCTCGACCAGAGACAGTTATCAATTTGCTGGGGATGGATCAATCAATCAATCGATGTATCCACCCCCATGTTTCCCCCGCTTCTATTGTACCCTGTGTTGACCCTTGCTTCTCTCACTAAATCACAGATCCATGAAAAAGGAACCTGTGTGTGCATTACCAACACACCCATGACCAGGGAGACACACACGACCTTTGCAGAAAACCTACCCAGTCCTTCCACAGCCATCAGAGGAACTGAACCCAGAGATGATGGGACACCAAAGCCACATCTCCTGTGGCAGTAAGCTGCTGCTCACAACCACACACCTGACTGATCCAAGGACCCAACCCGTCCCTCCTGCAGCATGCAATGGCAGGAGAAGAAAGCACATCTGTGGGCACACTCGCGAGTGCGTACGCGTGCCGGGTCCAGAAAGACGACCAGAGTCGGTCTGACTGGTTGCTGGTACGGCGCAGGGCTGGCCTCGCCTAGGGGCTCTTCTCTGTGTCTGTGAGGCGTCCTGCTACCGTGTTATTTCTAAGTAAGACACAGCGGTCCCATTTTCTGTTAGTCTAAATAACTCAGAATAGAAAATAAATACAGGAATTGTAAAAATCAGGAGGTTTAAAGTGCTTCATGGTTTTAGGAAATTATCACTGAAAGGCAGGATATGTAAAAATGTAACCATTCAATATTAAGGACAAACTGAGAATCTATAAACGTGTATCCTAATGGGCATCAAGTCCCATGGACCATCACATGCAAGTTTTTAACGACAGAACACAAACAACTCAGGATTACTTTCCTTTCCCATTTCACCGACAACCAGTCACCTCTCGGGGTATCTGAGATATTTTAATTTCTCTAAGGAATACCTTCATTGTGCTAGCTGAAATAATTAATATCTGGGCTGCTTCTTTGTAAATAATGTAGACTTGAAACCAGAAGTTCTTTAACTTCTAGGTCTTAGGAGCCCAAAGCATCACAAATGGGTCGTATCTATTTACTATAGAAATTAAGACTGAAAAAATTTAAAGACACAGTGTATGCTATGTGTAACTTATGGTAACAATACATTAGCATAAATGTTTCATGAAAGATAACTTTCAAAAATACTTAATGACGCGAGCAGAATTCTCTTCCTTTTTGCAAACCTCTTTCAAGCTGACAGGAACACAGAAGACAGCGGTTCTCTCTTGTCGGCTTCTGCATTCAGTTTGCCAGGAGAGCTCATTCGCGCTGAAGTAGGTGAAGGTAAGCCAGCCTCAGGCCAACTCTGCAGCGACTCTCGCATGCCCTTGAGGCCACTTGGACCTTGTCAAGCAAGGCTTCTCAGCCGTTACTTGCTGTGCGGGGTCTGTAACCCTCGCACTGAACATTTCTGACTGTTCCACAGATGCGCACTGCTCCGCCTCGAACTGCGAGTGGACCTTCTACGCAGGTGTGATTCTGGGACACCATGCAACGGTCATCTGGAAAAGTCATTAAGCACCGCGGGTGGAGATTCAGGCCCTCCAAAATTCTGACTTTCACGTGAGAGCCCAAAGCTCATCGTTAGCAACAGACACTGTCAGCTGTTCTACTGGAGGCGGTGGGCTCACTTTGTTTCGGAGGAGACCGTGCTCTGTGTCCTGCGGCGGTCCCTGCTCACCGCGCAAGCCTTGCGTGCCCTCCCTGGAGATGCGGCTGGCGCCTCCCTGTGTGGCTGAGGGGCTCCGGGAGCGCTCGCATCTCATCAGGCTGGATGTGGGAAAGACCAGCACTGTGGGGTCTTCCTGGAGCGACGGACGTGCTCTACAGCTGGATTGTGGTGACGGCCACACAACTTGGTAAATTTAATAAAAATCATTGAATTGTATGCTTAAAACACATGAATTTCAGGGCATGGATATTATATCTCAATATATTTTTTTAAAGACCTGTACTCAAATGCAAAATTTAATTATAATTCTTCCTGCTCTCTTAGAGACATCATTAAGTGAAATTGCTATTACTCCACTCCAAGTGTCTGGTGGTCAATACCCAACTACTAGCAGGCTCAGGACAACAAAAGTAGTTTTGACCTCAGGGTCCCTTCAAAGGATTTTAAGAACCTCTAGGGGTCCGCAGACCATATGTGAAGACCTGCTGCTTTAAACATAAAAGAGAATGCAGGGATTCAAAAACGGGCAATGAACATTTCTCCAATGAAGACAGACTGTTCAAAACGCCAATGGACCCATGAAAAGATGCTTACCATCACTAATCATTATGGAAATGTAAATCAAAACCACAATGAGATACCATTTCTCATCAGGATGCTTGCTATCAAAAAGAACACACTAAGTGTTGACAAGGAGGCCCTGGGTCCTTGCGCACCACGGGCGGGGATCCAACGTGCTGCTGCTGCGGCAAACAGCATGGAGGCTCCTCAAGGAATTAAAAATAGAATCACCATATGATCCAGTAATTCCAGTTCTGGGTACACACCCCCAAAATTTGAAAGTAGGGTCTTGAAGACACATTCGCATACCTATGTTCACAGTAGCAAAAAGATGGAAACATCAAGTGTCCATTGTTGGATGAATGGATGAACAAAAATGTGGTGTACACACAATGGAGTACTAACCTAGGAAAGGAAGAAAATTCTGACACCTGCTAAAAAACAGATGAACCTCAAGGACACCAGGAAATAAGGCAGTCACAAAAAAACAAGAATCGTATCATTCCACTCCTATCAGGCACGTAAAGTAGTCAAATTCAGGGGCAGTAGAATGGTGGTTGCCAGGGTCCGCTGGAGGGAGGAATGGGGAGTGATTGTTTACTGGCTACAGAGTCTCAGTTTTACAAGAGGGAGAGAAATCTACAGATGGATGGTGGGGATGGCAACAAAGTAAATGTACTCAGAGCCAGGAACTGTATACCTGAAAATGGTTAAGATGGTAAACTTTACATTAGGCATATAGTACTAAACTGTGTGTGTGTGTGTGTGTGTGTGTGAGAAAGGGGGGAGAAAGGGGGAGAACAGGAAGGAGCAGAGACGAGGTCTGGCCCACAGAACGGATGGGCAGTACTGACAGCTGGCTCAATCAGAACCCAAAGTAGGACACAATTTAAAGAAAATGTTATTTATGCTTTTGCAGATAGTACTTTTTATCTTGATGATTCAACTTAAATACACTAGAAGTAAAAATACACCACAAACAAAATACTGGTGCTTAAAAATGTTTCCATTTAGGGGCACCTGGGTGGCTCAGTTGGTTTTAAGTGTCTGCCCTGAGCTCAGGTCATGATCTCAGGTCCTGGGATTGAGTCCCGTGTCGGGCTCCCTGCTTTGCGAGGAGTCTGCTTCTCCCTCTTCCTCTGCCTCTGCCTGCAGCTCCCCCTGCTTATGCTCGCGCTCTCTGTCAAATAGATAAAACCTTTAAAAAAATGTTTTGGGGCACCGGGGTGGCTCAGTTGGGCGACTGCCTTCGGCTCGGGTCATGATCCTGGAGTCCCCAGATCGAGTCCCACATCGGGCTCCCTGCTCGGCGGGGAGTCTGCTTCTCCCTCTGACCCTCCCCCCTCTCATGTGCTCTCTCTCTCTCTCTCTCATTCTCGCTCTCTCAAATAAATGGATAAATAAAATCTTTAAAAAAAAATTAAAAAATAAAAAAAGTTTCCATTTTTATTTCTAAGTACATTTCATTGTCAGTGGTCACAAACGCCAATGTATCCATTTGGGCAATTAATGATTAATCTGCAGAAATCTTTTAATAGAAATACAACTAACAAATTTTCTGAGGAAGAATTTTTCCTAAGGGGCGCCTGGGTGGCTCAGTCGTTAAGTGTCTGCCTTCGGCTCAGGTCATGATCCCAGGGTCCTGGAATCGAGCCCCGCATCGGGCTCCCTGCTCAGCGGGGAACCTGCTTCTCCCTCTCCCACTCCCCCTGCTTGTGTTCCCTCTCTGGCTGTCTCTCTGTCAAATAAATAAAATCTTAAAAAAAAAAAATACACATACTCTTAAAAAAAAAAAAGGAAGAATTTTAAATTAAGATAGAATTCACATACCATAAAATACCCCAAACTACAGTGCATAATTTAGTGAGTTTTAGTATGTATGCAGAAGGTATGCAACCATCACCCTAGAAGGAAGCTCCGCACTCCTTGGCCATCACCCCCACTGCCCGCTCCCACTCCCTCCCTCCCCGCCCAGGCTCTGCGGCCTAGACAATGACCAACCCAGTTCCTGCCCCTATGGAGCCATGCTGGATGGTTCGTATAGATGAAAATGCACAAGAGGGGGGCCTTTTGTGTCTGGCTTCTTTACTCAGCAGAATGTCCTCAAGGTTCATCCATGCTGTGGGGTCAGCACTTCATTTGCTTCATGGAGGCATAACATCCCACTGTGTGGACAGCCCACGATGTGTTTAACCATTTATGAACTGACGGACATTTGGGTTGTTTGCACCTGTTGGCTACTTTGACCACTGTTTTTATGAACATTTATGTACAAGTTTTTGTGAGGATGTACGTTTTCCTTTCTTGTGAGTAGAGACCTAGAAGCATAAGTGATCGGATCACTGGAGAGTTCTACCCTTTCCTGTTCCCCAGGCCGCCACACTGTTTTCCAGCAGCTGCACCATTTCGTGCTCCCACCAGCAGTGTGTAAAGGTTCCATTTCTCCACATCTCATCAAATGCAACAAACTCCATTTTATTTTTAAAGTGACTTCTCTTGCTAATAAATGGAAATTATATGGACTCATCTCAAATTAATACTAAGCTTATAAACTGAAGGTAAACAAAAACATTTTCACCCAAAAACTCTCCTAAGAAAAGAAGCAAGAGATAAGTTCTAAAACACCCAAAGAATCAATTTCTTTCTGTACTGTATCACACCACTCCGAGGAATAAACAAGTAAGTATGGGCAGAAAAGGTAAATATATACTTAAAAGCAAAGTCTGAAACAAGTTATTGATTATGCCCAATCAAGTTGCAAAGAGGGCCGGTTGCCACTAGCCTCGGATTTCTCTGCAGAAAGCCCTGCCCACTGGCCTTTGTCTCTGAAACCCAAGCTGAACATTTCGTTGGACTGTTGGAGGGGACCTCCCTCCTACTGCAATGTGGCCCTGGGGACCATGGGGTCCCTGGAGATGGTGCCCAGTCCTTGCCCACGAGGCATCTCCCAAGGATGCTGATTTGCAGTCCCAGCAATAACTTCACTTGTCTGTGTGCTTCTGTTGCTAAATTCTGGAAATAACTTCAGTGCTGTGACCCCACGCACCTGGATGGGAATCTCTCTGGTGTGGATGGAAGGCACTGCCTCCTGCCAGGGGAGACCCGGGCTAGTCCTGACGGGCTGGCCAGGATTCTGAACCACACAGTTTGACAACAGTGCACATACATCTACATACACATGTACGTATTGGTCTCTTTCTCTTTAATCTAGAAATTTCAGAGGTGGATTGACATCATTTATGCCCACATAATTATGGAAAAGAGGTCTTCTGCTTAAGTTAAAATTTTCTGAAATATTAATGTTTCAAATACCAAAACTTTTTTTAAGTAGGCTCCATGCTGAGCTCCAATGTGCGCTCTGAACTCAGGACCCTGAGATCAAGACCTGAGCCAAGTTCAAGAGTCAGACACTGAACCAACTGAGCCACCCAGGAGCCCCTCAAATACCAAAACTTTTAAAGAACTGTTAAGAACTGACTTCCTAAAACATACCACAAACTTCTCTGCGTTCTCAGGGTGACCATGCTGCCCACGACATCACTGGCAGCCGCCCTCCTGAGGGCAGAACACACAAGGCTGCATAGTGGAACTCACCACACGCACGTCTACCTCCAGTGAGTTTCCACTTGGCAGAAGCCATATCCGCATGTAAACGGCACAGGCCAGGAGCACTCGCCCTGGGGAGGGGGCTGACCTGTGTCCTGAGCACACTGGCTCCTCGGTCCCCGTGCACCCTCTGCACCACATCATGTTGGGTGTAGGGAGAGGGTCCTTCAGGGGCCACTCAGGGCAGAGCCTGGCCTCTCAGGAAGATGGGGACTCCACCGTCCCCTACGGTTCCCCCCTCCCCGTGCCATCCACAAAGCTCCCGTGAGCCTCATCAAGTGCCTCTAAGAACTGAGGTCCAAGACCGCTCTCTGCCCCTCAGAGCCTCCCCCTTCCTTCTGGCTTCACATCAGAATTCTGGATCCAGGAGAAAGAAGTCTGGCCTCCGGAGCAGAGAGTGAATATCGTATACTTTGTACCTTGAACCTGGCCTCTGAATGGTATGGAATGTGATATTGGTGGAAGAGGAGTGGATAAGGCTGTCACATCTGGAAAAGAAGTACAGGAAGCTCTGGTGAAATTCAGACCGTACGCGCAGGCTGGGCCAGCGAGCAAGGGCACCCAGGGCCAGAGCGAGCCTAGGACAGACACAAACATCTCCTACCTAGGCAAGGAAAATGTGGGACGACTACTGTCACATGGCACAGAAACCCTTGCACACCAGGGTTCCTGCTGCCATGGCCGGGTCGGCCCCGCTCGTTTATAGCCACTTGGTTCACACCATTCACCTTCCCAGAGGGAGTGGACCTTGCTGCACTCAGAGCCCCTCCATTCCAAAGGAAGGGTGTACTTCGACACATTTAGCAAACAAGTGGCAACTTTCCTTACAGAGGTGGGAAAACGACTGCCCTGGTGCCTGGGCCATCTGGCCTGACAGCAAGGGCATGTTAAAGCTACGGTTCTGCTACAAACAGCTGGGCTTGGTACCCCAAGTGTGAAAAGGGCGAGGCTGGCCCGCTCCGTCAGTCAAGTGAAGCAAGGACCCCCAAAACACCGATGGCACCACTGCCACTAACGGTCACAGTCTGGCCCCAAGAACAGCCGTGCACAGCTTCAGGGCCGAACCAGCACCACAGCCCCGGGAAAAGCCAAGGTCACACAAGGCCCCTCAGACCATTACCTTTCATGAAGAACCGGCAGGTGGGTCGCGGCCTCACCTTCCTGTCACTGGGGTCCTTTACTTCGCCCTCCTCCAGGTCATCATCCTGAAACAAGGACAAGAGGGCTTCAGAGGGAGTTGCCAGAACCAGAGACAGCAGGTGGCAGCGGCAGCTGCCAACACGCAGGGCTTCGCATTCCCACAAGACTCGTGTCTTCGCTGCTCAGCAGTTCACGTAAGCGTCCACAACCTCAGGTCCCTCAGCCAGCACGATGGCCCGCTCCTAAGACCCAGGCATTACACAGGAGCACCACCTAAAAACACGCTGCGGAGTAGGGAAGGGAGGCGCAAAGCAGGGTTTCCCCACACTTCCCTTCATTAGCAATGCCGGGCAGAAAACGGTTACACTCCAGGTTTTTAACACTTTCTAGGTTTAAACAATATTTATAGAAAATACTTATGCTCCTTTTCAAATTTATTTTTATTGATTTTAGAGAGAGGGAGAGAGTGCATGCAGGGGGGAAGGACAGAGGGAAAGAGAGAGTCCCAAGCAGACTCCCCACTGAGTGCAGAACCCCCTGTGAGATCATGACCTGAGCCAAAATCAAGACTCGGACACTTAAAACAACCAAGCCGCCCAGGTGCCCCCAAAATTTTTTATGTTCTTAAAACTAAATGCTGTGGGGCGCCTGGGTGGCTCAGTCGGTTTAAGTGTCTGCCTTTGGCTTGGGTCATGATCTCAGGGTCCTGGGATCCATTGAGTTGCATGTTGGGCTCTCTGCTCAGTGGGGAGTCTGTCTCTCAAATAAATAAAATCTTAAAAACAAAAACTAAACACACCAGGGCGCCCGGGTGGCTCTGTCGGTGAAGCGTCTGCCTTCGGCTCAGGTCATGATCCCGGAGTCCTGGGATAAAGCCCCAAGTCAGGCTCCCTGCTCAGCGGGGAGTCTGCTTCTGGCTCTCCTCCTGCCCCTCCCCCTGCTTGTGCTCTGTGTCTCTCTCACTCAAATAAACAAACAAAATCATAAAAAAAAAAAAAAAAAAGAACAAAATGTTCTGGTATATTTCAAAGTGGCTCCTTAAAAAAAAAAAATTAAATTAAACACCAACATCCTCCAAAAGTCTAGGGCTGGGGAAGAGGGAGGTCAGACTCAGACCCAGGCCCTTCTCTTCGCAGTCCAGAGCTCCTTGGCTGTCAAGCTTTTTTTTTTTTTTTTAAAGATTTTATTTATTTATTTATTTATTTATTTATTTATTTGAGAGAGAGAGAGAATGAGAGACAGAGAGCACGAGAGGGAAGAGGGTCAGAGGGAGAAGCAGACTCCCTGCCGAGCAGGGAGCCCGATGCGGGACTCCAGGATCATGACCTGAGCCGAAGGCAGTCGCTTAACCAACTGAGCCACCCAGGCGCCCCGGCTGTCAAGCTTTAACATGATGCAGAGCCTGGGTGGGTCTCACCCTCAGGGATTCCAAAGGACAGCCGTGATCTACTGCTCTGTGCCCTGTCCAGCCCCCACTACCCTAGGGCCTCAGTCACCACTGACCTGCAGACACCCACCTGTGCCCCACAGTTGAGACCCCAGGCCCAGGGGTCACCTACAGCCCAGAGCCAAGTATGCAGCCGCCCTGCTGACCTCTCTGGTGGGAGGTCCAAGATGGAGCTCCTCATTGCCCCTGTGTCCTAGCCTGTTCCAGGGCAGTCAACTCAAGGAGTCACACAGGGCAGGGTGTGGGGGTCATTGGAGCATCTCACCCTCTCCTGCAGCATCACCCTCATCCAAAATACTGCCCAGTTCCACCTGGTCTAGGAGCCACTTCCTACCTGGTGCCACCCCACTCACTCTTGACTGCCCACACCCAGTGACCTTTCTGACCCTGGCCCGCCTTCTTCCTTCTCCGCTTCTGTTAACATGCGGCTCATCTCATTTTCAGATGACAGGTGAGTCTCCTTCCTCAGGGCCCCCCAGCTCCCTTCGCGACGGGTTCTGGCAGCACGGGTCATGGCCACCGCGGCTCTCTCTGCCTGAATGGGAGCTCTACCGGGCTGGACTGTGGCACGTACAAGCACAGCAATGGGCGTGTAGTCAATGGTAAGCACTTGTTGAAGGAAAAAATACTGAAGTCAAACCCTGGATTTACAACGACTTATTTTTAAAGCTTAGGTATTTGTATCATTTCTGCCTTGAAAATATTTACTTATTAAAAAAGCATTTTAAGGGCGCCTGGGTGGCACAGTTGGTTAAACGTCCAAGTGTTGGTTTCGGCTCAGGTCATGGTCTCAGGGTTGTGAGAATGAGCCCCATGTTGGGGGTCCATGCTCAGCATGGAGCCTGCTAGAGACTCTCTCTATCCCTCTGCCCCTTCCCGCTGTGCACACATGCACTAATAAATAAATCTCAAAAAAAAAAAAGGCATTTTATATACTGAAAAGAACAAATGCTGGAAAGTTATATCCTTTAAGAACTAAAAGATGACTTATTTTCTTTGAAAAAGATTAAATAATTTATTCAAGGACTTTTTTAGGTCCCCAAACGTACTCATCTTCTAACTGAAGTGTGTCCCCTTGGAGCACCAGCACCACCTCCCCACTTCCCAAACCACAGGCTGATTTCCTTACGTCTCAGAGGAAATGTGTTTCCTTCATGCGAGGGACAAAGCAGCGCTCTCCTCTGGTTCTTAGCATCTTCTTTTTACAACTGTCCTCACAGTGATGATCACAATGCTAACACCTTCCTGTGGTGTTTACATAGCTCAAATGGAGAGCAGATTCTTCATGGTCATTAGGAAAACAAACTCTTATGAAAGGTTACAACCTGTTCAAATCTCTCTGCTTCACTTGGAAATTAAGGTACAGGAGTTGCGATGAGGAGAGCAGGTCTGCAGTCAGGACTCACAGCAAGTGCACTAGATCAGATTTAAAGAGGTATTTCTGCAAAGCTGTGACTTTTAATACTTGGCAGAGCACAAAGGAGAACCACCCACCCATCTTCAGACTGGTGAGCAGTCATATGAGCCATATAAAGGAGTTCTGTGCAGCTGCTGAAAACGCTCTGTAACAGACCTAGCAACGCACGGTAAAGCACCCGCGATAGAACATCCACCCGGAGAACACCCACTGGCCGCTGCCCCCCAGCCCCCACACCTGCTAGGATGGAGACGGACAGCTGTCCCCGGTGCTATGCTGGGTTTATGGTCTCCCCTTTAATTAAAAAACAAACAAGATCAATAAATCACTCGGCAATATAATATCCCGAAATTTTCAACGAACCATTTAGTATGATGGCTTTTCAACTGATGAAAAATTAAAATGAGTTGTTAAATCTTGCAGAGTTTCATGCAAACACAGATCAAGAAAGGGGATTCTAAAGTCAAATTCACACCGCTCAGTTGTTGGTGGCTATCATGGTGAGTGTGTAATGCATGCGGATTCTTTCAGATTACCTGAATCACCTGATCATGTGGCTGCAGGCAGAAACAGTAGAGAGTGGGAGACAGGGAGAGGACCCAGTGGTCCAGCCAGAAGCAAACTGGTGCGTCTAAACACGGGACAGCACCCTTGACACAAAGGGAAGGAAACACACCAGAGATGGGAGGACGTGAGTCGGAAAAGTCAAAATCAAAGACCCACAAATACGTATCCAAGTGGTCGTCAAACCCAGATGGAAGGAATGGCTCTGGCAAGACCCAGCAACTGCAGGAGAAAGGAAGACCTTCACACGGTAGGAGCTGATGTTGGTGGGCTCCACCCACTCTTCTGAGAGATGCAGAGGCAGAAACCAAGCCACAGGTGAGTCTGCTGTTAAGTGTGGCTTCCAGAACAGGTGAGAGACTACGGATTAACTAAGGCTCCCTGGGGCTTGGATGTCAGGGACCCTCGGCCCCCACTCCACAAACAAGCCAAGGTGCCATAAATAGTTGGCCCACGCTGTGTGCAAAACCCCACCCCTACAAGTACCACAAAGCGGTACTTGCAGAAAGGTATTTGCACGGGAAGGGTATTTTGGCAGCACGCCAAACATATATAAAGGTCATTCAAGGTCTTAGTCACAAATTGTGTGGTTTAGACAAAAGAATTTTAAGGGTTTATTGCACAAATTGATGTCATCATCAGGAAAACTACCAAGAGGGCAGAAAAGTTGGGGACGGTGGGGGTGACCCCACCGCATATCAGGTCACCTGTCCCAGTGACCCAAAATCTAAAAGTGAGAAAAAAGGCAGGACAATGTCTTATGACAGAAGAAAAAATACTTGGCTTTTTAGACTCTTCATTCAGCTGTTGGGCAATTCAGGGCCGGGAGGCTGCAGAGAGGAGGCAGGCAACAGGGGGGTGGAGGGGGGGTGCTCTGGGTCCCAGGGAGCGTGCTGGGCAAAGAAACTCTCAGGGACATCAGTGAATGCATATTTTTGAGGTGTAAGCCAAAATGCACATTTCCTCCTCATAATGCATCCAGGTAGTTCACTTTTGATGAGCGGGCTTGAAAGCAATAAGCCAAAACACTCTCTGGGATGTATACTTTCCATGAGGCCAGAGGCTACTTTGCAGGGATTCACTAAAGGGGATCAAGCCAAAGGACTGGTGAGAGCAGGCTGTTCCCAGACGCAAGCGCAGACCTCTGACAGTCAGAGGGTGGGGGGCAGCTGGGAGTGCAGCCGGCAGGGCCCAGAGCAGAAATCGGCAGAGAAGCTCCTGGAGGGCAGCCGTGCTCCTGTGAGGCTCTGAGTCACATCCACAGTGCCTCGCCCTCCCCTTGCTGAGGTCTGCCTGTCTCCAAGGGGGGTAACAGGTCCTGCTCTACCCGGTCACTCTGGTAACAGTACAATGACCCTGGTACATCACAGGGCCCAGAGGGGCTGAGACCAAGAGGCACCATCTGTGGCGCGGGGAGGTGGGGAGGCTGGTTTTGCACAGCTGAATGAAGCTGTACTCAGGTCTCCTCAGCAGCACTGTTTCCAACTAGGCTGGGGGCCCCTCACAAGAAGGTGCGATGGACAGCAAAGCCAGCCAGCCAGCCAGCCAGCCAGCCAGCCAGCCAACCAATGGTAGGATCTGAGGGGACAAGAAAGACAAACTAGATTTTTATTCCACATGCTTTTTCTAGGGAACCAGCCAATTTCTAGACAACGGGCATTTTCCAGGGCTGGCTCAGTTCAACCCAAGGTCCCACACGACTACACCTAAGTAGTGGCAAGCCCGCTGGTGCGAGGACAGCAGGGTTCTCCAGGACCTGTAGGGAGACACCTGACCCTATATGACCATGGAAAGGTAGGAAAGGAGCTGAATTTCCCCCTAAGACTTACTCAACAGTTGAAGCAAGAACTCACAACTGATCCTCTCTGAATGGGACACAGGCTGCCAAGGACCCCAGGGCCATAGCATCCTGGTAATCAGGAGCCCCCTCCTCATTTTCTTGGGACGCAAGAAAGCCACGCTTTTCACTCTGTGACACTGAGAAACCACATTCACAGGCAATCTCAACCAATAACTTCATCTTCTGCCTAAAATTTCACCCAAACTGATGAACTTGAGTTTCACAGCATC
Organism: Eumetopias jubatus; assembly: GCF_037043125.1. Lineage (NCBI taxonomy): Eukaryota > Metazoa > Chordata > Mammalia > Carnivora > Otariidae > Eumetopias > Eumetopias jubatus. Next base: position 39,041,583 of record NW_028274816.1, on the reverse strand, counting down.
TCTTCCCTTTGGTGACCCTGTGGTAGAGGTACATTTTCCAAAACTGGAAGGGACGCATAGCTGGAAAACCTAAGGACACCTGCATAATCACATCCTGACAATACCCTTTTAAATAAAATACCAAGCAAAGATTATTAACTTAGTTGTGAAAGATAAAAGATCTAAAATTCTGAGCTTGTAAGCACATACCCGCCCCCCCCCCACAAAGTTCTGTTCGTGTGAACCAAAGTTAGATAAGCAATGTTTAAAACCCTATAAATTTACCAGGCATAGCCATGCCCCACCACCACGGTTTGAAATGGACTGAGCACATATGTACCAGCAGCCACTAAGAAGTGTGGTGCTTACCATGAACCAATGGCAAGTGCTTCACTAGCAACCTTTTCCCTCCTCCAACCCAAAACATTTGTGAGACCTATTCCACACACCTTTCATTGCCATGACTCCTGGACAGGCAGCATCTCCTTCCCTGGGGTACTTAAAAAACCCCTGATTATTTCAATGTGCTCTATTCCTCTTTCAACTCCTTTGAGTAAAAGTATTACTCAGCAGGACTTTGGGCTCCCCCCACCCCCAAAACTCAACTTTTTTAAAGATCATGATTACAAAAGGAGTGCCTGGGTGGCACAGTTGGTTGACTCATGGTTTTGAGATCAAGCCCCACGTAGGGCTCCTTGCTCAGTGGGGAGTCTACTTAGGACTGTCTCTTCCCTCCCCCCACCACAAGCAAGCACTCTCTCTCTCTCTAATACATAAATAAATCTTTAAAAAAATGATTACTAAAGAGGCAAGAATATGCAATGGGGAAAAGTCTCTTCAACAAATGAGGTTGGGAAAACGGGACAGTAACATGCAAAAGAATGAAAGTGGAACATTTTCTTACACTATATACAAAAAACAAACTCAAAATGGATTAAAGACCTAAATGTGAGACCTGAACCAATAAAAATCCTAAAGAAGAGCACACGCAGTACTTTCTCTAGCATCGGTTGTAGCAACATTTTTCTATATATGTCTCCAGAGGCAAGGGAAACAAGCAAAAATATACTGGGACTTTATCAAGATAAAAAACTTTTGCACGACAAAACTGAGAGGCAACCTATGGAATGGGAGAAGATATCTGCCAATGACATATCCAATAAAGGGTTAGTAATATAAAGAAATTATAAAACTCAGTAACAAAAAAACAAATAATCCAATTAAAAAATGGGCAGAAGACATGAACAGACATTTCTCCAAAGAAGACCCACAAATACCCAACAGACACATGAAAAGATGCTCAATATCACTCACCATCAGGGAAATGCAAATCAAATCCAGAATGAGATACCACCTCACACCTGTCAGAATGGCTACAATTAGCAAGTCAGGAAACGACAGATGTTGGCAAGGATGTAGAGAAAGGGGAACCCTCCTACACTGTTCGTGGGAGTGCAAGCTGATGCAGCCACTCTGGAAAACAGTACAGACGGTCCTCAAAAGGTTGAAAACAGAACTAACCTATGACCCAGCAAAGGCACTACTGAGCATTAACCCCAAAAACACAAAATACTAATTCAAAGGGATACACGCACCCCTACATTTACTGCAACATTATTTATAATAGCCAAGATACGGAAACAGCCCAAGTGTACATCAATAGATGATGGATAATGAAGATGTGGTGTAGGCACACCATGGAATACTACTCATCCGTAAAAAAAGAATAAAATCTTGCAATTTGCAACAACATGGATGGAGCTAGAGAGTATAATGCTAAGTGAAATAAATCAGTCAGAAAAAGACAAACACCACATGATCTCACTCAGACGTGGAATTTAGGAAACAAAACAAACGAGCAAAGGGAGAAAGAGAGAGAGGCAAACCAAGAAACAGACTCGTAACTACAGAGAACACCCTGACGGTCAGCAGGGAGGAGGTGGGGGGCTGGGGGAACAGGGGATGGGGATGAAGGGGTGCACTTGTCTTGAGGAGCACTGCATGATGTATGGAACTGTTGAATCACTCTGTTGTACACCCGAAACTAGTACTACACTCTATGTTAACTTTCCTGGAACTAAAATAAAAAACTTAAAAAGAGAGACAGATCATGATCACAGTCCTTTCAACAGGATTATACATCATAAAAACCCAACCCATCCGTGTCTGAGAGGATATGTTAGTGTTACCTTCTCTGTAACCTGAAAGTCAGAGTATTTAAATAAATTATAACAAAGTGTGATGGCTTGATCCAAGGCTGAGGTGTTTGGAGGCACAACCCCCTATGATCCATTCCTAAGGGTCTTTTCAGGGACACCTCCAAAGACGCTCGGCCCAGCCGGCACCCTTGCCAGAGGACGGGCTTAGGGACAAAGATAACCTAGAAGAACAGACAAAACCTAAAGGGAGCTTCTGGAGCTCATCAGTCTCAAGAACTTAACAGGAACTGAAAATCCACGATGGTTTTAGTAGAATGTGACCTCAAGTGTTACTTAAAGATAGCAAAAAGAAAGAGAGAAATGATCTTTTTAATTGTTACACAAACCTAGAGCTCAAGTAAACAAAATCAGGGTTAGGGATTTTAATACACTCCACCCAGGAGCAGCAGACAGGGGAGGGTCCACAAACTTCCGCCAGCTACCAAGTGGCAGAACCAAGTTTTCTGAATCTAGCCTGGTCCCCCTCCTTGGTTTTTGGCACTCCCTAACTACCAGAGTGACTGCCCCCAGAACAGTCCTGACTTCCCAGCCCTCATGCGTCCTGTCTCCTGGACGCCTTAGCTCCCCTCACCGCCCCAGCCCCGGCAGCCCGGGCACTCACGTCAAGCTCCCCATCGTCGAGCTCCCCATCATCCTCCTCCTTGTTTTTCTCCTTGGCGGTCTCCAGGGGCTCCTTGTCCTCCACGCTGTGCATGCCCGCAGCCCCCTCGTCCCCAGGAGCTCCTTCTCCCTTCTCCTCCTCGTCCTCGGCACCGGCCTTCTCGGTCTCGTCCTCCTGGCCAGCGGGGGCTGGCTCCTCGGGGACCTCCTCATCATAGTCTAACTCATGCTCATCCAGGTCCCTGGTGACGGACGAGGCTTCGTCCCTCAGGTCGCTCGTGCGCTCTTCCTCCCCCCCGTGCGGGGGGCTCGTGGGGCCCCTGCTCAGACCGTGAGCCTCGGACTCCTGGTCCTGAGCCTCCTCGTCAGAGTGACTCTCCTCCTCCTCCCGGCTCAGTCCCGGGGCGGCACTGCCTCCATCCTCCAAATCAGCTCCGTCTAAATCCTGATCAGACCCGCTCTCCCTCAGAATGTCATCGTCCGAGAGCCCCTGCTGCTCCTCTTCTTCGTCCTCCGGAGAGCGAGGGTCCCGTTCAGGGCTCTCGGCCACATCCATCGGTACCCACAGTTCTGCGCAAGAGAGAGAACACAGATGCACAGCAGTTAGCAAAACAGAAAGTCAATCTTGGCCTGGTTTTCTTGGCCCCATTCTCATTCCCGACCTGCAGGAGGGACCAGGACCTGCACCTCTCTTGGTCCCACACGGCTCCTCCAAACCCCAGACCCCACTCCACAGACCACCGCTGCTGGCTGTCCCAGCAGGAAGGACGCTGGCTGGCCCTGCACACAATACCTCCACAAGGCTGCAAGTACTCCCTAAGCTGTATGTAAGTGCTTCACATCTGCAGCTATCCAGCAGAGACCTGGAGTACTTCTTGTCACAAACACAACCCGGCAGGTAAACAGAAAGTGAGCAATAAGATACGCATTGCAAGGGACAGCTTTTTGGATTCTTAAATTATTTTTAAAATTCCAGAAAAGTTGCATTATGGAATGAGGCAACCAAACTAAAGGCACGCTGCTATTTTTCTGGAGCCGCCCTCAAGGGTCTGGAGCAGAAACCCTGGCCGGCCTTGTCCCCAGGTCATGGGCTATGTCCTGTTCCTGAATGCACTTCTCCAAGTATGGCTGCGATCGCCCCATCAGAATCACTCGGGATGATCTTTGAAAATGCAGACCTTGGGCCTTCTCACAGATCTGTATGTCGGGGCCACCAGCAGACGCTTAGAAGGTGGCGTTCATCCGTGCATGCTGTGATTATCTTACAGAACAGTGGAGAACTATCATTCTAACATAGTATGTCACGGAAAAGACCTCTGGCAGAAAATTTTAAGTATCTGAGTAGTTTCCTATGTAAAAAGACCGTCATTTTAGAAGATTTTTTTTTTTTCTATTTTTACTAAGCTAGACATAATCATATAGTGGACATTTTTTCATTTTCCCACCTCCATGCCCAATGACAGGACATTGTTCCCTTTGTTTTAAATGTAAAAATTGCGCAGAGTGGGACAGGAGTATATGCACTAAACCAACACCAGAGAGCGTTCACCAGTGCGGCCTGGAGCAGGTCGCTGCTGAACTAGTTTGGAATAAGAGGGACAGTGAAAGGCTCAGCGTTTCCTTGATTCTTCAAAATTTTAATTTAAAATAATGTATGTCACAATTATGCAGCTTGGTATCTCAGCAAGATCTGGAAACACACACAGGAAATTATATACTTTAAAGAATTATTTTATGCATTTATATAACTAAAAACTAAACATATATCTTTCAAATTTATACTTTTGAAAGGAGAACCTGTGTTTAAAGATGCACATACCAAGAGATGGTATCTTAACCTATAATTAAAAGGTTTTTTTTGCAGTTAATGGAAATTATTATAATTGAGTACACATTAAGACAAACCACTTAAAATTCACCATTTTATAAATCAACTAAATGGTCAGCAAAAGAAATCTACAAACCAATCAATCCATTCACAGCCACAGTTTTGAAAATGATTCACTTTTCAGTCTTCCTAACTGCACTATCCAGAGGTAGGACTATTGGGAGAATTTTTAAAAACAGTCAGTCCTCAAGGGGCGCCTGAGGGGCTCAGGCAGTTAAGCGTCCAACTCTTGGTTTCAGCTCAGGTCGTGATCTCAGGGTTGTGAGACTGAGCCTGGCATCGGGCTCAAGCTCCGCACTCAGCACGGAGTCTGCTTGAGAGTCTCCCTCTCCATCTGTCGCCCACCCCACTCCCGCTCATGCGTGCTCTCTCTCTCTCTCAAATAAAAAAGTCCACAAACAACGGACTCTGCTGAAAATCAAGGTAGAGCCCTACGCCCCACAGGGCAGCGCCTGTCCCTGTGCACAGCATACCTACCACCCACAATAAAGATAAGCAAGGTGCCCAAAAGCTAAGGGTTTTCTGCTCTCAGCTGCAGACAGGGCCTGAAGGGAGCGGGGGTTAAGCAGCCACTCAGGGCCCCTTCCCCTTCCTTACCGAATAGTAAGATTTTCCTTTGTGCATGAGTCCTATGCCCATCTTTGCTTAGTTTTTATCACACTGCATATAAGAAATCTTCACAGGAGGGCAGTGACTTTCATCTCCCCAGCTGCTGAATCTAGACCTGTACCCTGTGGGCAGCCGGTCACATGGAGCTGGTTACTGAACCTCAGACATCCTACTTGAAACCTGACAAATTCTTCTTTTTTTTAAGGGGGGAGGGGCAGAGAGAGGAAGAGAGAGAATCTTAAGCAGGCTCCACACCTAGTGTGGAGCCCAATGCGGGGCTCGATCTCAAGACCCTGAGGTCATGACCTGAGTTGAAACCAAGAGTCGGACTCTCAACTGACGGAGCCACCCAGGCACCCCCCGCCCAACAAATTCTGATTCTCACATTTTATAATCCAATGGCAACCCTGGAAACAAAATGACTTCTTACTTAAATCAATCAAATGTTATCTAAAATTGTATGTCAAACTAGTTTAAAAATCTGCAACTGATAAGTTGCAGAAAAACCCAAGTCTGCTACTGGCCTCCGAACATCCTACCCTGCTCACAGATACAAGCTCTCATAGCCTGGTAACAGCCCTTTTTCTGGGGCCCAGATGTAAACAGGTTTGCACTTTGGTTTCACTGTTACGATTAGACCCAAACTGCTTTTTATATTCTGGGAAACTGAAATCAAATCCTAGAGTAAGAAATGGAAGAAAAAGAGTACCTAACTTCAAATTACCTGAACCAATGCAAAAAGTGGGCCAGGCCAGTGGGCAGTTTTCCCCTTGGTGTGCTGCAGTTTTATGGGGCACAGAGACAGTGCAACAGTGTGGGCTCTGCGTTAAGAGCTGAACCCCAGCCCCTCCGCTTCCTAGCTTCAGGATCCTGGGCCAACTACGTACACTTGCCACACCTCAGTCTGTCTCTTCACCTGAAACACGAGGACAACAGTATCCACTTCACAAGGCTGTTGCAACAATTAGATGAGATAAGCCTGGTAACATGCCTGGCACAGGTTCCACATATTTGAATTTAAACTGAATTAGCGAGAGGACGAATAAAGGTAATCCTCAACTTCTAAGAACCAGACTCCTATCACCTCTGTCAGACGCATTTCCAGTCTCTGGGTGCACTTGATTAATTCATTCATGGTTTCATTTGACAAACAGCTCTCTACTCAATGGGAGACTCTATCATTGCAAGGATGTCTGCAATAAAGCTGACAGCCACCACCATCTGCTAAGAGATGACCCCTCTGTGTCAGGTACCTGACCAATCCTTCACGTCAGCCTTCCAAATAAGCCATGTTCCCTGTCACAGATAAGGGGACCTAGGCCACATGGCCACTGAGCAGGTATCCTGGGACTGCGAATCAGAGCTGCTTCTAGGGCGTGTAGTCAATTACAGAGCCCCGCACTATGCATGAAATGAGCTGGTGCAACCTGCAGAGGAGCCCACCCCTGCTTTTTGCCATTGTTTCTACAGGAAAATGGGACCTGAGTTCCAAACTAATTTTATAAACTCTTTTCGAACAGAACCCACACATACTGGGGACTTCTACTGAACCAGTAGATTTTGCCTGTTTTTCTTTTCTCTCTTTTAAAGTTTTGTGCTGATCCATCTACAATTCTATCTTAGGCCCTCTAGAAACAAAAACATTCTCATGTACATAGAAAAGTTAACATACCATTTATATAGTCTATTAGTTAAAATAGTTATGAACATATGGAGGTCCAACTTGTGACACCATTTATTTTAAACTTGCCTAAAGTTAGAATCTTATACATGTAAACTAAACATGAATCCAAGAAAAACCCCAAAGGTGCACACCTTTATACCGATGCCACGGGAAATGCTGACTGAAATCACGATCCCGAGAGGCTGGTGTATTGTGGCAAGGAAAGTAATTTTAAGAAGTACTATCTGAGTACATCCCCCCACAGTTTAAATTTTGGACATCACTTCAACATTCCAAGGACACCAAGATTAACTAACTTCCTGACTCTCAAAGGCAGTTTTCAGAGCTGACCAGAAGGTGGCAGGGCAAAAGGTCCCGGGGCACACCTGCTACTAGAAGGGGGGCTTAGTGCTCTAGGGTAGTGGTGCTTAGCCTCAGGGGACATGGATTGATTTGAGAATCTTGATGAAGGGGACAGGATGGCTCCTCTCCCTAGAAAAACCTGAATGTATGCAATTTTTATCTCCCACTTTAGGGAGTTCAAAATCCCCTGAGGCTTACCCACCACTCTCAAATTGAGAACACTTGCCCTAAGTATAGTATATGTTATTCTAGTACATTTCCACACTAACCACGCTGTCCACAACTGTTTGTCTGTAAAGTCTGTTGGCAGACCCCTCCCCTCCACAAAGTACCTGAATAAAAGGGTTCAGACTCACCTCTGTGTTTTTCAAGCTCAGCAAACAGCTGGCCCTTAGTAGCAGTGTCCCATGTTATTGTCTAAATTGGGTCACGTCTGAGACTGAAAAGGGGGCACTATTAACAATTCCAACAGGTGGGACACCTGGGTGGCTCAGTTGGTTAAGCATCTGCCTTCAGCTCAGATCATGATCTCAGGGTCCTGGGATGGAGTCCCACATCGAACTCCTTGCTCAGCGGGGAGCCTACTTCTCCCTCCGCCTGCCGCTCCCCCTGCTTGTACTCTCTCCCTCTCTCTCTCTGACAAATAAATAAAATCTTAAAAAAAAAAAAAAACAAACTGAAAACAAACCAAACAAAAAATAATTACAACAGGCATGAAGAGGAGCTGTCCTAGGCACACTGGGACACACAATCACCCTTAGGAGGCCGTGACAATTTCCTGAGGAGTCACATCTTTTCTTTACCTGTGGAACCCCTTAGGATTTAACAATATGAGGCTGCACACAGGTGAGCACCTTGGAGAGAAAAATGTGCCAAAGAATCTACCTATTAGAAACAACCTGAGCCACACCTTGCTGCACAGAAGAGAAGTGTCACTGGGGGTCAGAAGATGGTTTGTGTTCCAGGCCCTGGGCTGGGCAGGTTCATGGTCTCACTGGGCATCTACGTCCTGTTTTGAGATGAATTCAATTTGGCAACCACCTGGGTGCACACTTTAGGTCAGGTGCTAGGAAGAACACGCAGCCTATCAAATGCAGACAATGCCATGAAGGGTCCTCTTGTGTCACATCTTCACCAACTCCCGGTTCAGAGTTTTTACTCAGTTGTTCTTCTCACACAATCACCTTGTAATTGAGGATTCTTGGCGAAGTTTAGAACTACCTCTTCGGTTCTTTGACCCACAAGATGGTGAACTTGCCCAGAGAACTGAATGACAAGTGTCCATCACTGTGTTTCCACCGCACACTGCCTTTGGCAGACGATGCTCGATAAATGCTTGTTGAATAAATGACAAAATCTTGTTACTTGAGAAACTACCTGTTGCATACCAGGAAGAAACTGGAAATAAGCACCCCATTTTTAGAAGACTACACCAGAGTTCAGACCTGCAGTGGGTGCTGCCTCACCTCCCAGCAGCCACGCTGGAAGGCTGCACACTGATTCCAATGGCAATGCTAAAGTGCAGAGCATTTTGGGAACTTCTCTGTTTGAGGGACCTTTAGAACACGCAAGTTCTTTCCTGGTGCTCTAGTAGCAAGCAGGTATTCCTCCCCTCAAGGTAAGTCACTTTGAGAGGTCAGGGGAGACCATTCAGAGCCTGGTCTGGTACATGAGGTGAGCTACCAAGCCAGGTAAGATGCTTTGTGGTTAAACATAGGGTACGACTATTGAATGAGACCAATTTTCTCATATGACTTATATATTCATTGCCAAAACAGAAGTTATAAGGCAGTTTTGGCAAAGGAACAGCAATGAAATACAAGCATAACCTTTCAGGATAACAACTTTTAAAGAGCAATCCCTACTTGAATGCTCAAGTTCTGGTACATTTGGTTAAAAATTCTGATTCATAACTTCACAGATTTACAACATCTAAAGGAAGAACGTCAAAGTCGATGACAGACACCACCCCCAAACTGACTAAACTTGACCACCAAAACTCCTCAGGAAAGAAGCACTCACCTTGGGATGATGATCTGTAGCTGTGAAAAAGCAAAAAACCTTCTTATACATAAGCAAGGTCACAGCTTACCTGCTGGCTCTCTGGAATGATTCCACAAAGCTTTCTTAGAACATTTGGGAATTCCCCACCCAAAACCAGAGAGGAGTTCCAGCCTTCGGGACACACACACGTGCTCAGACTGTAAAATCCTCAGGCAAAGACTCCAACTCCACTCCACGAGCAATAGGAGAGAGGTGAGTCTCAAAGAAGAAACGATGAGACAGTGCTCTGCCCCCAGGAAGTACTACAGATGCCAAACACTCTCTTCTTCCATTTTCCCCAAACGGATCGAACACTGACCTACTCTTGCAAAAGAGCTTGCTGAACAGAGCTCTCTTAAAACGATCAGCCACTCTACACAACAAACGCGCTGTCATAAAGTATTCGAGAAAACTTAACTTTTAGCAGAAGCAAGGCTGGAAGTGAAGTCTTAGGCTCTCCCAGCATGATAGCTACAGTTAGTTTATCCAAAGGACTCGGCATCCTTCGGGATCCTAAAGGAGCAAGGAAGTTTATGCCTAAGAGTGGAGCGCGAGTTGGGGCACAGCCAATACATCCAACCTGTGCACACTGAAGCTGAGGGAGCAAGTTCCGGGAAGCTCCAGAGAGCTCAAAGTTCCGAAGAGCCCATCCCCAGTCCGGGCTGGTCTCCTCTGGAGGGCGAATCTGCGTGCCTCCCCCCCCCACCCCCGCCGTGGGCGGCAAACATGTGCCACGCGAATGTCCCGGAAGAGAAATGACAGCTTCGGGAGAATGGACTCCACCGCGGGGCGCAGAGGCAGCCACGGGGAGTTCGGGCTCCAAGTAGGTTCCAGGGCTCCCCGGGCCGGCAAGCCGCGGACCGAACGCGGGATCGTGTCTGTTTCCGCGACCCCTTCCCAGGACCCGAGAGCCACGCTTGGCCGGGGACACAGCCCGGAGCGCTCCCCGGAGGCGGCGGCGCCGGGGCTCCCGGGCCTCGGCTCCGCGCCGCCGCCACGCTCCCCGCCCGGCCGCCTCGGCCTCCTCCCCGCGGGCCCGGCCTTCCCGCGGCCGCCGCCGCCACCTACCTCAGCGCGAGGGCGGGGAGGGGGCCACGGCTCCGCTGGCGTCGGGGCGGCGCGGGGAAGACGTCCCTCGGCCCTTCCGCTCCTCACAGGCTCCGGCTTCAGGCGCGACGCGGGCGGAACAAACGGGCTCCACTACCCGCGGGGGCCGGCCATTGTGCGACGTCATCAGGCCGCGACGGTCGTCCTGCGGGCCGGCGGGCTTCCCTCGCTGGCCCCGCCCTCCGCCCGCTTCCTTCCGGCCTCCGCGCGGCCGCCTCCGCGCGGCCCCGCCCCCGCGGCGCGCGCCCGCTCGAGCCAGCCACGGCGCAAGCGCCGCCGGAGGCCCCGCCCCGGGGCGTGTCTCCGAGCCCGCGCGCCGCCGGCCGTCCGACCACGCCTGCGGGGCGGGCCGAGCCGCGCAGGTGGTTTCGCCCCCGGAGCCGGAAATCCTATCTCCTCCCGCCGGGCCCGAGAGCTCCCGCCCCGTTGAGCGTGGGCACCTGACACAAAGTTATTCATTTTTCGGATATTGAGTTTAAACCTCAAAGCCCGGACGTTTTTAGCTATTTCCGTCGGACTAAATCGCTTACGCTCTGTTGAGTATAGTCAATTCAATACAAAATTAATCATTTTTGAGTATTGAGTTTAAATGTCAAAGCTTAAGATTTTTAACCATTCCCGCTTTCTTAAAAATAATTAGCTCAACAAAAAAATCAATCATATTGTAGATACTAAGATTCAATATCAGAGACAATTTTCACTACTTCTGTGGGAATAAACAGCTCTGCGTAATACTAAATGTGATCAGCTTTCTGTGAGCGAAAGGACATCATGTGGTATTGGGAGCATTTGGGCAGCTTACCAGCTGCGCACAGCCCCTCAACGTGGAGCCAGCCTGCAGGGGATCAAACAGCACTTTTTATGTTTTTTTTTTAAGATACTATTTTTAAGTAATCTCTACCCCTGATGTGGGGCTTGAGCTCACAGCCCCGAGTTCAAGAGTGGCACGCTCCACCGAGTGCACTATTCCATTTTAAAGAGGAAGGTCCTGGGCTGGGTTCTTAATCATTTGTGAACAGGGGGCCCAGGTTTTCATTTTGCACTGGACACTGCAAATTAGATAGCTGGTTCTGGGCGTAATGAAGGGTTTTAAGAGATGCTGAGCAGAGCGGGCCTTCCCTCAGCCCATCTTCCTCCTCCAGAAAGCCTGCAGTAAAGAGAGCTCCTCCTTGGGGCAGCCTGCCACCGTTGGGCCACATATGTAAGTGTCTGGCGGACTGTGAAGTTGCATGAACTCCTAGACGTTTGCCCCGTGTTATCTGAACAAACGAGCAAGGGAAGAAATGGGGGCATGCAGAGAGTTCCCATACGACCCAGCAATGACACTCGGGTAGCTAACCCAAGAGAAATGAAATATGCACGAAGACACCCGTACACCGACGGAAATTGGCAGCAGATTTATTCACAATTGCTACAAAGGGGAAACAACCCACATGTTCATCAACTGATGATAGATAAATATGGTCTATCCATTCAATAGAATATTAGTCATATAAAGGAATGAAGTCTTTATAAGAAGAGGTAGCACCGAGTTCTCCCCCCACCCCCCCCACACCACATGAGGGCACAAGAAGGTGGTGCCTGCCTCCCTGGAGGAGGGCTTTTGCCAGAACCCGACCACACCAGTACCCTGTCCTTGGACTTCTAGCTTCCAGAACGGTGACAAATAAATTTCTGTTAAGCTGCCCAGTCTGTGGTATTTTGTTTTGGCAGCCCGAGCTGACTAATACATTCCATGTCCATGAAACATCCAGGAGGGGCAAATTCATCAAGTCAGAAAGTAAAGAGTGGTCGCCAGGGGCCGGGGGAGGTGGAATGGGGAGTGGCCGCTACTGGGAACAAAGCTTCTTTTGGGGTAAGAAAAATGTTCCGGAGTTAGTGGTGATAGGCACGTACTACAAACCACTGAATTGGGTACTTGAAAAGGGTGAATTTTATGGCATATGAATTATACCCCAACAAAGCTATTATTTTTTCACTTTTAAAAAAAGATTTTTTGGACCCTGGCCTTGTGACCTGAGCCGAAGGCAGACGCTTAACCAACTGAACCACACAGGTGCCCCCAAAGCTATTATTTAAAAAAAGGAAAGAAAAGAAGTAGAGGCAGACATGGGGGGGCAATGCAGGATGGGAGCAAGGAGCGAGAGGAGGTGGGGGGAGGGAAGGAGCGAGGGCTCTGTGGGAGAGGGAGAGGGCCAGACTCTGTCCAGGGTTCTACCTCCTGAAGGAATCTCCAGCTACCCTCCCTTTTCTCCACCCACCATCCTCACGTGCGGGGGCGGGGAGGGGGCTCATGCCACAGCTCCAGCCACTCCCCTGCTCCCCACCCTCCCCCAGACACCAAGAGCCACCTGACTATAATCTCACTGCTCCAGCCTGAGGCCCCCCCAGCAGCTCCCTCTGCCCCAAGATAAGCTTTGAACCCTCGGGTGTGTTGTCCCTGCTCCCTAACCCATCTCCAGCCCTTGTGCCCCCTCCCTTGCCTTCAACTGGTTGCACACTTTGCTTTGCCCCCAGGCCTTTGTCCATACCATTCCTGCTGCCTGGGACGCTGCTCCCACATTTCCTTGCCGAACTTTGATCCTTCTTCAGGCCTCACCCAGGATGGACCTTCTTCCAGAGCCTTGTCTGTCTCCGCCGCACGACTATGAGCTCCCGGTCAGGCACTGAACAGCCAGCCACAGTATCTGCAGCACCGGGAGTATGTGTGTGTGTTGGGGGCCCGCATTCAGAAAGACAGAAAATGGCTGAGATGGGTCAGAACCCAGTCTCCGTGAACCTAAATACCATGGGCTTGGATCGCTGTGCCTTGAGCCATAGGCCCTGGGTGTAAGCATATAAGCAGTGTCCCTGTGAGCCTCAGTTTCACTGCTCTATAGAGCGGGGCTATTCACACCTGCTGCCTCCTTCTCCGGAGGGAAGGAGGAGGCCACAAGGTGGCAGGCACACACAGTCGTTGGTTCACAGAGCTCCCTGCTCAGGCAGGCTGTGTGCTGGGCGTGGTCGTGACATCCTCGGGAGGCAGCCCGCACTGCGATCTCTGTTTTACACCAGAGGAAGTAGAAGCTGTGAAGGGCAGAGCTGGGACCTCACCCAGGGAGTCCGACCACAAACCCCAGGTGTTCTGTGTCTCCAGGTGAGGTCACTCTGGCTGTGACAATTCTGTAGGAGAAACATAAACCTCTGTTTTATCCACGGGGTCATTTGGAGTCAAAGGTCACTAGCAGCTGCTCTGACGCTAACTGGCAGGCATGCACCCCACACATTCAGAGTGCTGATTGACGTGGGCCCATCCGGCCAGGGCCATTGGGCTGGTCAAAGACAACAGGCCTGCATGAACATCACTTACGGCCCGAGATAGCTGCCACCACCCACTGAACTGTGACAGGTGTTTGCACGGTGGTTGTGGGGGGGCACCGAGTCTGAGTTTAACAAGTGTGTGATTCTACACTGGGTGACAACCACTTTGGAAAACAACGGGCATATCGAGAGCAGTGCTCTGTGACCAACAAGGCAACCCTAGATGGGTGCTCTCAAAGTGGATTCCTTGGGCGGCCGCGCAACACCACGGGACCTGTTAGGAATGCACATTCTCAGGCTCTGTCCAGAGCTGCTGCGTCAGAAACTCTGGCTGTGGGGCTGGCAGTCTGCCTTTTCACAGGCCTGGGGATCCGATGCCCCGTGGAGGGCGAGACCACCAGACTGGACTCTTTCACCCATGGCCGTGAGGAGACATGAGCAAGGGTACTCACAGAAGATCTCTTGATAACAAATGAAAGAACAAAGGGGGAAAAAACAGAAGTGGCCCAAATGTTCACAGCTGATTGCCGTATCGAACATATGTTACACATTGTAATAGATGAGTCTGAAGTGTATGTCTGTAATGTCTATATGGATGAGGCTGTTTTCTTTCCACTCTGGGATGCTGCTTCAAGGGCGGCATTTACTGCCTGACTGAGGAGTGACGGGGAGCCACAGTAGATATTAAGCAGGGGACATGAAGAAAGTGCATGTTGGTGATTTTGGAGCCTCATCTGAAGCTCCTGCAACTGAGTCACCTGTGGGGTCTGTTGCTTTTCCTCTTGGTTTTCAGTGATCTGGTCCTGTTTTATAGCATGCCTTGTACTTCTTATTTGATGTTGGACATGGTGGATACATTTTTGCAGGGTGCTGGGATGGCCTTATCTGCTCCAAAGAGGGTGAGGCTTCATTCGTATGAGCGGGTGGTTTCAGCAGATCACCGGGCCCTATTAAGCCTTGCTTCCAGGCTTTGCAAGGGCTGGCTTGTTTTTGAGAGCGTGGCCCGTCCGTGCTCCCGGGAGTGGAGTGTCTGCACTCTCAGAGGACGGTCTGCACCGTCTGCCCCAACTCTGTGTCCGCAGGCTTGATCTGCAGTCTGTTTCTCCTGCTTTCATGCTGCTGCGGCCGCTCATCCAGCTCCTGGTCTCCCCAGCTGCTCCTCTCTGCTGGTTCTCATGGGTTCCCCAGCACGGGCGTAGGGGCTAGTCGCCACTCCCCGGGTTTGCACTCAGGATGCTGGGCTCCTTCTCTCCAGGCTTTTCCCTCAAGTTCCAGATGTTTTAGACCCTGTTCCCTCAGCTCAGCAGGGTCGTGCTTGCAGTTGTCTACCCGTCCCCCGCCCCCCCCCCCCCGGGGTGGATGCGGGGTCACTTTGTTCTTTCTCTTTGCTCAGGGGTGATAGCCCCACAGCTGCCCGCGTTGGCTGCCCTCCAAATGCGTCTATGCACGTATATCAGTCAGTACGTCGGGGTTTTACAGCTGTCTTTAGCCGGAGGCGGCGGGGGTTGGGGGTCCTGGGGGGGTGGACCCGCATTCTCACTTCTTCAAGGGGCTAGTGCCCGCGGGAGCCTCTGCTGTTCTCTCAAGCTGCCACCAGAGGGCACACCAACCCAGGTGTTCTCCACTCCTGGGGGGGGGGGGCGGGTCGGGGATGTGGGCCGGGGTAGGAGCTGGCAGGTGCTGTTCTGGCTGCCAGCGCCCCTCAGCCTTTCTCATTCTCCAGATGGCCCCTTGGGTGCTGCCGGGAAGGCAGGGCAGGCCTCAGGCTCCTGCACGTTCCAAAGCTGTCCATCCCCAACTGGCGAGGGGCGCACGCAGGCGTGCGCGCACACAGTCCCTTTCGTCTTCATCCACAAGTTCGTTCTCCAGCTTCACGAGAAAATTAATGGAGCACACATTTCTATTCAGCTTTGTTCTGTATTTGGAATTGACTTCTGGGGGTGGCTGTGGACGTGGCTTGCAGGAAGGGCCCCCTGGTTCTGTGTGGGACCCTGACTCCCCGGGGGACCCCTGCCCCCTCCAGACTTTGTCCCAGACCCCCAAAGGCTGCCCAGCACTGACCCCACCCAGCTTCTTCCCTTCCCTTCCTGGAGACGTCCCGGGATGGGCCTCAGCCCAGCCAAGCAGCGGCTGCCCACCCCCTCCTCTCTGGTGAGGCTGAATGAGTGAGTCAGTGAATGATGTCAGTTTAGTTCCCAACTCACAGCCTTTACCAAGAGCTGGGACTTCTTCCCGCACTTCCCACGGTGACAGCGCGGGCACAGCACCCTCGTTCCATGCCGCAAGGCAGCCCGTGGCTTCCCCATCCCAGCGGTCAGTGACGCCCTTTCTGGAAGACAAGGGGACTGTAGTGGCTGGTCTCCAAGATGGTCCCAAGGAACCCTGGCCACTGGGACTCGTACTCTGGAGCAGCCCCTCGATCTGGGCTAGCTCATGATGGCTTGAGTTGGCAGGGGCGGGGAAAGGCACTGTGTGTTCCTGGGGCCCTGAGCTGCTGTAGGATGTCTGGCTTTTCCACTGGCATGGCCACGTGGAGAGAGCCGGGCTTTGCCGTCCCAGCCAGCCCCAGCCTGCCAGTCCTCCCTGCGAGGCAGCAGGTGCATGAGCGCCAGCCAGGTGACCCTAGACAACTGTGGTCCCAACCATCACCATGCACAGAAGACCACCCAGGGGAGCCTGCTGCAGAAGTGTGCACAATGACAAAGTGGCTGTCCTTTGAGCCCAGCACCAGAGAACCAAGGCCACAGGGGCTCTGCTGCACCTGGGACCCAGGTTCTGCACCCACGTGGCCCTCCAGCCCTGTGATGACGTTACCACCAGAATATGACTTGCTTTCTTTTAGCGCCAGCCTGCTTTCATCTCTACGCCAATGACTTTATACTTCTGCCCCGATCTTCTTTTATACAAACACCACCTGAGCTTCTAGGAGCACCCCCCACCTTCAGCAGAACCCACTGCTGAATACCCGAGCGTGCTGCTGAAGTACTACTTAACAACCGGACAGCATGGCTGCCCACCAGCCAGAGGGATCACAGCCATGGGACCAGACATGAACCATTTGGTTTCCAGGCCGTGGAAGAGGTCCAGAAGTCTCCAAGGAGGGTCTGGCTGGCTGAGGTAGAGGGCCCTTGGTTATGGACAGATGGTATGGAAGTCATGTGGTAATTTAGCACTGAGGCAGCTGAATACCTGCATGCTTCTTTGAGGACTCACTCAGACACACCCTCCCTCCTCAGGGCCCATCGGACATGCCCCGGCATGTGCCATCTGCAACACACATTTGGAACACCCCCTTCCCTGAGCCTCCACCTCCCAGCTGGATGTTTTCACCAACTGCCAAGTCCCTAAGCCTAAGGACTGAGAGGTGACGTTCTAAGAAATCTCACTGTGGCTCACCCCCAAACCCTGCCTTTAAGAGCATGGCAAAGTGGCCTTTCCTGCCCATGCCCTGCTCTGGTCCTTGGGACTGAATGTAGGAACGCTGCCACGAAGAGGGAAAATGTTTTTTGGTCATTTTTTCTAATTACTGAATCAACCCACCTTTATAGAGGAAGACAGATAAAGAAAATAAGGTGATCTGGACCCTGGGTATGTACCAGGATCCGGGCATTTCCAGAGTCTCGGGGGAGGAGTGGCCACCCAGCCCTGTGGCTGAAGACACCAACTTTGTAGAAGGAGGGGCTTGGGTTCAAATCCCCACTCTGCGTGCTACTGCCTCACCTTCCTGAGACTCTGCTTTCTCTTCTGAAAAACAGTGGTACTAACAGATGCCAGCATGTGGGGATGGTTGCGACAGCCACACAAGACACCACAGGCCGTGCCCAGGCCTGGCACATGGCACGCTCCTGGTGGATGGTTGCTATTAGATATGAACACGTTCATGAATAGGAGACAATACTCACCTCTTCTTTTTTTTTTAAGATATTTATTTATTTGAGAGAGAGAGAATGAGAGAGAGAGAGCAGGAGTAGGGGAGGTCAGAGGGAGAAGCAGACTCCCTGCTGAGCAGGGAGCCCGATGCGGGACTCGATCCCGGGACTCCAGGATCATGACCTGAGCTGAAGGCAGTCGCTTAACCAACTGAGCCACCCAGGTGTCCAATACTCACCTGTTCTTTACAGATGGCTTTTGCTTACTCTGTTACGAACATCTTGCCATGCCAATCAGTACTTCTTACGCATCCGTGATTTTTTTTTAAGATTTATTTATTTATTTGAGAGAGAGAGAGAGAGAGAGTGCATACAGAGGCAGAGGGAGAAGCAGGTTTCCCGATGAGCAGGGAGCCAGATGTGGGACTTGATTCCAGAATCCTGGGATCATAACCTGAGCCGAAGGCAGATTCTTCACCGACTGAGCCACCCAGGCGCCCCATGACATCGGTTTTAACCAATATTGTGCTGTGGGGACACAGCATTGAGTTCTTACCACTCTGAATGGACATTTAAGCTGTCAGCGAGTGGTCTTGTTGCAAACAAAGGCTATGTAACTGCTCCATAACCCCAGGAGATGCTGCTGGGGGTTTCTTGGGAGGCTGCTGGCTGTAGGGCTCCTGGGACACAGAGATGGGGGGGACACAGCATCTGTCTACAGTGCAGGTGAGCTAGTGGCTGGGAGAACTCAGGGCAGAGTGAAAGACAGGTTCTGGGTGGTTCCCAGAGAGGAGCAGGACTCCCCAAGATCAAGGGCAAGGGGAGTGGAGTAGAAGAAAGACCCAGCATGAGGCTGATGTAGGTTCTCCTCTGTCAGGGGCGTCCTGCTCTTAGGATTGGCTGAGACACCGTGCACACAAACAGCACGGCGTGTGGGGTGTAGCAGGTGGTCCCCGAGTCTTAGTTGTTGCCGCGGATTTCATTTGCTGCCGTTAACTGCACAGCTAGGCAAGCCACTTTCCCTCTCTGCACCTCTGTTTTCACTTCGACAGGCCTTGGTGGAGACGGGATTGTAGGCACTTGATTCCATTCTCTCCCGAGGTCCCTGTGCCTGTGGCTCCTTCTGGAAGGCTGCTTGATAAGGCAGCAGATGGCTTCAGCACCAGCGAGGCAGGACAGCGCCCGGAGCTGTCCAGGGTCTGAATTCACGGTGGCAGGGGGAGGGCCGCAGAGGCCTGGGCCACGGGGAGGTAGCAGCAAGGATGGCGGGAGAGGGACACATACTCTGCGCCTGGGAACAGTGACCCTGCCATGCGACGGTGGCTTGTGGGATCACTGCCTTCCCAGAGGTCTGGCAGCCCTAGTGCGGAGCTGGGGTGCCACGCTTAGGGGCACGAGGACTGAGGCCTGCCCTGTGCAGGTGCCTCGGCCAACCTCCCCCCACCCCCCATCAGCCCTCTCCCCGATCTCTGTGGTCCAGGGTCAGCCAAGCCCTGGATATCACAGTTTTGGGAACAAGTGGATGAAAATGCCACTCAGCCTGAGCTTGGGCGCAGGAGCCCTCTAGCTGTGTTGTCGGTGATTCTCCCAAACTGGAAACCACCCAGAAGTCCACCGACAGCCCATCGTGCATGGACATACTGCAGAGAGTCCTACAGCAGAATATCACACGGCAGGGGAAATGGATAGGGGACAGTCACACTCAGCAGGGATGAATCTCTCAGCGTGATGCTGGGAAGAAGCAGGACGCAAATTATTCCGTGTGGTTCTGGTTACAGAAAGCTCCCAGGCAGGCAAGATAAAGGATGGCATTTGGGGCTGCAGGCCAGGGAAGTGGTGACCGTCTGCAGAGGAAGGGCAGGGACTGGGAGGGTGGGCCTCACTTTTATTCATTCAACCACCAATTTATGTTGGGTGCACCTTCCCATATGTTGATTCCATTTCAAAATGAAGAAGTAAAAGAGAGAAAGTCACCGGGGGTCATTGGACTTTCTTGGAGAGAGGGCTATTAAAACCCATATTCAAGGGCATTGCTTCTGGTCACTCAATCTGTGGCCAGGAATTCGCACACTCACTGGGTCCCTCCTTGGTTCTGAGGCGTGGGCCTGTGACTCCTCAAACTCATGACACTGGGCCCCCACGATCAAGAGTCATGCTCCACTGGACTGAGCCAGCCAGGCTCCCCTGAAGTCTGCATCCTAAATGCCTTGGGAGAGCCAGGCCCCTGGCCATTTGGGGGAAATAGTCTGGGACTTCTGCTTCCTGGGTCAGCTGACGGGCTCCTTTGTGGTTTCCTCCCAAGGGCTAGCCCAAGAGAAGATGTGCCAGCCGTGCCCCCTTGTGGGGCACCCAGCAGCAAGGGCCCGGGGCACCCCTGCTTCCCAGAGCCCCCAAACTTGGGCTCTAGACCTGCCTTTCGGCCAGAGCAAGCCGTTCCCCCTCCCAGGCCTCGGTCTGCCCTCTGGGACATGCTGCCCTAGGTGCTTAGTGAGCACGTCATCCCTTCCTTTCCAGAGCACTGCAAAGGGCCCCCAGGGGGTGGACCTCACATCAGAGTCACTTGGAGACTGTAGACCCCGGAGCGCTTCCCAGTTAATCCCAACCTGGCCTCTCAGGGTAAGGGGGCCCGTCCGTGCCCTCCCCACCTCCTCCCTGGATTTCTGCTTCCTCCTGTTAGACCGCCAACGGCTCGGCTGGCCAGCAGGGTCCTTCTCAGCCCGATGAACTCCCGGGGAGCCCCTGCCCCTGGCCTGGGAGGGGAGGCAGGGTGGCAGAGCTTGTCTCCTGCTGGGGAAGCTGCACTAGCGGCCGCTGCCGCCAGGTTGACAGTCACTCCTGCAGGGGGAGGGCGAGGGGCGTGCGGGAGCAGGGAGAAATTGGCAGAGCTGTGTGTGTCTGTTTGCGAGCATACACAGCGTGTTCACACAGCATTGCAGCCTGCAGGATGAGAAGCCTCTGTCCGTGGACTGCCTGAGGTGTCGGGGCTGTCATCCCCCTCTCCCTGTCTCTGGAAGGAGGAAGAAGGTGATAAGGCTCCTCACTGGGCAAGTTCTCTGAGCTCACAGGTTTCTCCTGGGGACTGGACTGGGAGCCAGCGGTGGTGGCCTCCCACCTGGTGGAATGTTTACTGCAGAAAGGCTAGCATGCAGGCGGGGTGGGGAGATGGAGGTCTTCTGAGATGCGGAGGAGGCGGGGATGGGGCAAACTCCCAGCTGCAGGGAGGCTGTATATCTGAGAGGGCTGCTATGAGGTTCAGTCCTGGGGCTGCCAGCCTCCAAGGCAGAAGGTACATGAGGCCCTTGGGGGATGGGGGGGGTCGCAGCAGCTGTGCTGGGATCCCCGGCTGATTGTCTCCTTGGCTAAACAGAAAAGGAGGCTCATTTTCAGGAGAGCAACAGGCTGGGGGCCTGTGTGTGTCCATGTGTGCAGGTGTCTATGAGTCCAGGTATGGAGGGTGTGTTCCAGGTACTTGTGCACATGGCATGAAAGTGGGCAGTGTGTCTGTGTGTATGGTATGCGCACCTGTGCAGTGGGGGTGTGCGTGAGCTTGTGTTGTGATTTACACACACGTGTGTGCATTTGGGTCTGTGTGTTTTGGGTATAAGGTGTGGGGGGATAGTTCAAGTGTGTGTCCATGAAGAAGTGTGTGCGGCACCTGTGTGTGTCAGGGTCTGTGTGTCTATGTGTGCAGCCATGTGTGCTGGGTCTGCTGTGGAGGGGAGTTTGGTTCATGAGTGTTTGTGTGTGTATGTGCTTGTATGTCTGCATGTCTGCGTGTTGGTGTATGGGGGAAGGAGCCATGGGCTGTCTGTGTGTGTGAATGCCTGGAAACGTGTGTGCAGGTGTGCTGCCTGTGTATACAGGTGCGTGCTGCCTGTGTGTGCAGATGTGTGTACCCTGTGTGTGCAGGTGTGTGCTGGCTGTGTGCAGGTGTGTGTAGCCTGTGTGTACAGGTGTGTGCTGCCTGTGTGTACAGGTGTGTGTAGCCTGTGTGTGCAGATGTGTGTACCCTGTGTGTGCAGGTGTGTGCTGGCTGTGTGCAGGTGTGTGTAGCCTGTGTGTACAGGTGTGTGCTGCCTGTGTGTGCAGCCTGTGTGTGCAGGTGTGTGCCACCTGTGTGTACAGGTGTGTGTGCAGGTGTGTACAGGTGGGTGTACAGGTGTGTGCCGCGTGTGTACAGGTGTGTTACATAGTTGTGTGCTGCCAGTGTGTGCCACCTGTGTGTACAGATGTGTGTGCAGGTGTGTACAGGTGTGTGTGCGGGTGTGTGCCGCCTGTGTGTACAGGTGTGTGTGCAGGTGCGTGGACAATGTGTGCTGTCTGTGTTGTGTGTGCACAGGTGTGTGGACAGCATCCTAGGGACCGCCACTTCTCTTCCAGTCCTGCCCCAATTCCGTGCCTTGGCCCCTGCCCCGTGGGGGCTGCAGTGGGGGCTTCTGGCCTCTCAGGCCAGGCAGGAGTGGGCCGAGCACCTGGCCTGGCGACTGTCTCTGGGTGTGGTCTGCCTCAGCCTCACCTGCTTCTCACTTGCCCTGGTTCTGGGTCCGACTGGGGGTGGGCCTGGCTAGTGAGGAGGCAGGGCCGGGCTGCCAGTGGAGGGGCAGGAAGACCCTGGCCCATTTCCAGAAAGGCTCTGCCATGGCCACGGCCTGGGGCTTTTGGGCAGGAGCCAGTCGCTGGCTTTCGGCGCTGCTCCTGGGAAACCACAACGGGGCATCCCACAAGCCCGGCGTGTTGATCCAGCTCGCTCCCTGCAGCACCCGAGCAGGGACCTGCTGTTGTTATCCCTGCTGACAGATGGGGGTGCCAAGGCTCAGGGAGAGTAACCAGGCGCCAGGTCCACAACTTTCTGCGCCTTGCCGTTTCTCAAGAACTTCACCACGTCCCTGCGAAGCAAGTACTTCTGGTCTCCCCATTTCATAGGTGAGCTCGTTGAGACTGAGATGCTGTGTGCCTTCATCACAGCACAGGGCAGCTGACTGTGAGCACTCAGGGTGTGCTGGGCCAAGAGCTGACAGGCACTCACCTGCACGACTCCTGCCCCTTGTGTGTGAGGTACGGTTGCCACCTGTGTTGATGCTCCAGGAAAGCGAGGCTTGTAGGGAGGCTCAGTAATGTTGTCAGCAGAGCCTTGGACATGTATTCCCTGTTCCGTCCCCTCGCCTGGCCAAGCAGAGCAACATCACAAGCACAGGGCCCCGTGTGTCCCTGGGGGCCTGGCTTCTAGCAGAGGCCGGTGTTGGTTGGGCCCTGCGGGTGCAAGAGGCCCAGCCCCACTGGCCGTGGATGTGTGCTGGAGCCCCCGCTTCTTGCTCCCTCCAGCACCTGGTCAGCCACCATGGAAAACGGGAGCAAGCTGGACAAGCCCAGCCGTGTGTTGCAGGCACGTGGAGAGGCCGTCCTGGGCCTGACCAAGTACAAGATGGTTTCAGTCTTCCTGGTGCTCCTGGCGTGTGTGACGGGCATCGTGGGAAACACCACAGTGGTCCTGGTGGCGCTGACTGCTCGCGACATGCACACCCCCACCAACTGCTACCGGGTCAGCCTGACCCTGGCTGAGCTCACCGTGCTGGTGGCCGCAGGGCTGCCCAACGTCTCCGACAGCCTGGCTGGGCAATGGATCTACAGGCACGCCGGCTGCCTGGGCATCACTTACTTGCAGTACCTGGGCATCAATGTCTCCTCCTGCTCCATCCTGGCGTTCACCATGGAGAGGTGGGTGCTCCCCGGCCCTGCTCTGCATGCATCTCCCTTACCACAAAGCAACCAGCCAGGACTTCCCAGCTGGGAGGCTCAGAAGCTGAGCCTCAGCTGAGCAGGAGGGCCAATTTCCCCTTTCCATAGAGGGAAGTGGGGTGGGACCCTGGAAGCCCGGGCCCAGGAAGCAGGGGTCAGAAGGGCTCTTCTCTCATCCCTGCTGCTGACTTGCCTTGAGATGCTGAGGCAATCCTCCATCTCCGGGCCTCAGTTTCTCCACCTGGGAAGTGGGCGTTTGGACTGGACATTCTCTGGGGTTCCTTCCACTCTGATTTTAGCCCTGAGAGGCGGTGTAACCCAGAGTTAAGCATGTGGACCCCGAAGCTTGCTGACCGGGTTCACACCTGGCTCTGCCCCTTCCTAGCTGCATGGTCTTGGGCAGGCTGGCCCAGAGGCTCAGTGGCTTGTCCAGGGCCAACACAGAATTGGGACACAATTCAGGCCTTTGGACTTCCAAATGCTGGCCTGGTCCTGGTTCTCCTGGGCTGTGGCTGTCTGGGCTCCAGTGACCTCCAGCTCCTGCCCACGCTGGCTTACCCCATGGCCTGGGTATGGCAGGGGGGCACCCGGGTCCAGGCTGTGAGCCGGCCGAGAAAGGCATGTGATGTCATTGGCTGCCTCAGTTGGTGACCTTTGGAGGTGGGCAACTAAAAACCCATGGGGCTCTTGCAGAGGTCAAAGGTCTTTGAAAGGGCCCTGGGGTCCCTGGGCCTGCAGCAGACACGGCTGAGCCTGGGGCGCCTCCAGGGGCCTCCAGTGGCAGCACTTCCTACACGCCCTCAACACGGCCGCCTGGCCCCCTGGATCTTCATGGCCCTCAAATCCTTCCATGACAGGACCAGATGGGGGATCTGATGGGGGCCAGATGGGTCATGAGCGCGTGCTCGCACACACGCGCCCACGTGCCCACACAGGGCTCCCCGACCCCGCTGCCCGTGGCTGCGGGTACGTCGCCATCTGCCACCCAGTGCGGCGCAGACCGTGTGCACCGTGGCCCGGGCCAAGCGGATCATTGCGGCGGTCTGGGGGATCATGTCCGTCTACTGCCGGCTCTGCTTCTTCCTGGTGGACCTGCGGGTCAGCGAGAGACAGGGCCCGCAGTGCGGCTACAGAGTGTCCCGCCACCTCTACCTGCCCATCTACCTGTTGGACTTCACCCTGTTCTTCGCCACACCCCTGCTGGTGGCCTCTGCCCTCTACGGGCTCATCGGGAGAGTCTTGTTCCGGAGCGCACTGCCCCACCCGCCCCACCCCGGGGCTGGGCGCGGTGAGGCCTGGCAGGAGCAGGGAACCCAAGAGAAGCAGGCCCGGGGGCCAGGTGGGAGCCCCAGGTCTTCCAGAAAGCAGGTGGGTGAGGTGTCCGGGAGAGTTGGGTGGAGTTGGCCGGAGAGGGGCTGATGGGCAGAGAGGCAGGGAGAGGTGTGAGGCAGAGCCGGGCAGAGAGGGGATGCAGGCAGGACGCGCGTTCGTTCGCTCTCCACGCCGGCTTCTGGGTGCTGGGACCCAGGGACGAGGTGACTCAGGGAGAGGCAGGGAGGCCTCACAGAGCTGACAGCGGAGGCTAGCAAGGGGGCAGGCCAAGCATGTACCAGGAAGCACTGCGGGGAGCAGGGTGAGGCCTGGAGGTGGACGCAAGCCTGGCGCACTGGGTTGGCAGGGGGCAGCGTGAATGGTCGGGGGCTTTGGCTGCAGGGAAGCAGGGGCAGCGACGGGGGCTCTGAGACAGCGGGAGCCCCACACGTGGGGAGCCTGAGACAGGTGCACAGAGACACGGAGAGAGGGAGAGCACTGAGCAGGGGGGACACCTGTGACCGAGCCACACACTCGCTAGAGGAGAGACAGAGACAGAGAGATGGAGAGACACAGACCCTCAAGAGGAGAGACACAGACAGGGAGAGACAGAGCCAGGCTCACAGAGTGGCCAAGGCCTGTGTCCACTCTCAGGGACAAAGCTCTGGACACACAGGTGGTCACACCTCCTGGGGCAAAAGCCAGCGATGACTGCATGGTCCCCCCTCCTCACCACAATTTGGGAAGGAGATTGCTGACATCCTCGTGCTGTAAGCTGGAAAGGGAGGCTCAGAGAGGCTCAGCGGGCTGCCCAGGGTCACACAGCAGGAGTCCAGGAGCTGGGATGTCACTTGGCTCTGCAAACCCCAGCACCTACACTCCTTGGAGATGGCAGCAGGGAGGGGCCCCCTGGAGAACTCCCCTCAGCTCCGGGGCCCCCAGGAGGCTCCCAGCATGGGTCAGGCTGGTAGCTGTCCCCCCAGAGGCCCGGACGGGTGCCCCTTCCCCTTCCTGATGACCCCAACTGCCACAGACACCCTGGTCCTAGCAGACTGTCCTGGGCTGCACGGGGGTGGGCTTCGAATCCCCCCACAGGCCTTTCTGGGTCTGTGACTCACTCCTGAACTGAAGGATAGAACAGGGTGCGAGTAGGGGTCCCACCTAGAGGGTCACGGCTGCAGCTGGAGGGGGCCGTTCGGACAGTCATGAGCATGGATGGGTTTTGGGGAGGCCTCTCTTGCCCTCCAAGCTGTGCTTCCCCATCCCCGAAGGGGCCACCGTGACAGTGCCATGTCCAGGGGAGCCGTCCCGGGCTTGTGGCTGCGTGCGGCCCCAAGCATCAGTGTTTGTCCCAGCTGGGAGTGTACGAGGTGTGGGGCAGGGAGCCCCTGGGGGCACAGGGTGGTGACCAGGGAGCACCCGAGGCAGAATATCTCCGGATCTCAGGCACCAGCAGAGCTGGAGACGCCAGACCTGGTCAGCGCCCGAGGGGCGCGTAGCTCGCAGCCTGGCGGATGTGTCGTCACAGATGACTCTTCCAGTGACGTTCTCGTCAGGACCCCGCGCACAGCTCTGAGGCGGGAGGTGTGGCCGCCCCTCGCGGGGCGTGCGCTTGGCCACCAGCCCGTCCCCGTGTCCTGCAGGTCACCAAGATGCCGGTGGCGGTCGTGTTGCTATTCGCATGCCCTACCGCACGCTGGTGCTGCTCAGCTCCCTGGTGGCCCAGCCCTTCCTGGAGCCCTGGTGCCCCTCTTCTGCCGCACCTGCGTCTACACCACCGGTGCCGTCAACCCCACCGTCTACAGCCTCATGTCCCAGAAGTGCCAGGACGCCTTTCGGCGCCTGTGCTGCTCTCTGTCGGGAGAGAGACAGGGGCGTGCGGCCTGCCACACTGCCACCAGCTGCAGTGCGGCCCAAGAGACCCCCCCGAAGACGCAGGCGGACAGGAGCCAGGGCTGGGGTCCTCAGGCTGCAGGGTCCCTGCCCCCCCGCCCCCAGCAGCAGGAGCCCTCGGTCAGCTGGGTCTGAGGGCAGCCCTCCTCCTGCCCAGCGCCCTGCCTCTGTTCCCCGTCTGCTCACGTGCAGGGTCCCCCTGTCCACTGGGCCAGGACAGGCACAGATGCCCCTTTAGCCCCCGGGGCCCCCGCCACTTCCCTCCCTAGGAACAAGGGCCATAGGGTGGCCTGGGTCTGGGTGCTTGAAGTTCAAGTCTGGACTCCATGTGGGAATCCCTCACCTCCTTGGGAAGCAGGGGAGGAGAGGAGCAGGAAGGAGAGGCTGGAGGACCTGGAGGACCACCAGCCTTCATCGGTGTGACACTATGACCTTCTACCCACCAGCACTTGTTATGTTAAGCGGCTTTTCCAGGGAAAGGCCTGGTATTAAAGTGTTTGTCAACACTGTCCTCAGCTGTGGGTGGAGCCTGCCCAGGATTGCATATTCCCCTGCAGATAGAAGCTACCTGGGGCCCCATCAAAAGGCCCCCAGCTTCTACCGCGGACACCCAGAGATACTTCATGGGTCAGGGGAACCCCGACCCCAGGCTGCCCCAATGCTCTGGTGCCCCAGCCTGAAAAGCGTATCCCCCCGGAGGGGTCAGCAGGGCTGACCCTCTCCCTAGCCCACTGCCACTGCCAAGGAGCTAAGCAGGAGCTGGGGGTGCTGGGGTGAGCAGGGAGCCCCCGAAGAGGCAGGACGGTCCCCATGTGATGCTCCTCAATGAAGGGAGGCTCCGGGCACCCCGCTGAGCCCGCCACACTCTCACCCCAGCAACGGCCTGCTCAGTGGGACTCCCACTGTCCACGTTACGTGCATGAGACTTGGACACCTCCGGGCAGGCAGCCCCCTGCATCCTGTGGGTGAGCTGCTGTGCTCCTGACCTCCGAGATGGGCACGTGTCCCCGACCCTGTCCCTATTCCTTTTGAGATCACTTTTCTCCTGGCCTCTGTGGTGTCCTTTAAAAGCGGATTTTCCGCAGAGTGGTTTAGGAGGAAGTGTGTCTCCTGCTGGCCAAAACCTGAGGTCAGGCAGGGAGGAGGGGATGAGATGGTGAGTCCTCGCCAGAGGACAGGTCCCACCCCTGTGACTTTGTGACCAAGCTCAGTGGGCAAAGGCACCTGGATGTTCATGCCTCTTCTGGCCTGTCAAGGTCGAGGTCCGTCCTTGGTGCTCAGTGTCCAGTCCTGAGTCAGCTTTGCTCCCTGAACTGTTTTCCTCTTTTTTGCACAGGAACATCTCACTGAGAGGGAGGATGTGTTACTGTCCCTTACCCCGGACCCAGGAATCAGGAACTAATTCGTGTGCCCTGCCTACCACCCCCCTGCCAACAGAAAGTACCTCCCAAATGTCTGGGAGCTCAGCAAGCTGATGGCCAGGAGTGAGCCCCCTGCTCCTGCCTTTATTTCGCACACAGCCGTCAGGGAGCCCCAGAGCCGGTGCACACCAGCCCCTCTTCATTTCGCCAGTGGTCTCCTGGGGACTGCGTCAGAAATGCAGAGCGCCGGCTGGGGCG
This sequence comes from Eumetopias jubatus, assembly GCF_037043125.1. Lineage (NCBI taxonomy): Eukaryota > Metazoa > Chordata > Mammalia > Carnivora > Otariidae > Eumetopias > Eumetopias jubatus. The sequence continues at coordinate 39,013,384 of NW_028274816.1, read as the reverse complement.
CCGAGGCCTGGGCGTCTGTGACAGACGGGTGAGGAGCTGCTCGGTGGCACCTGCGGTGAGCCACAAGCACCGTGAGGTAGAAGGCTGGGGCAAGGAGCTCTGCGTTAAGAAGCATGCGGGGTAGGGGGTGGGCTGACAGCTGGGCCCCCCCATCTCCTAAACTGAGCCAGTGCCACTAATAGGCAAGGCTGCTGTTCAAGGCATGATGCTCTGGATCTGTTTCCCACCCCAAGTGGCTAACAGCCGAAAAGCTCTCTTGTGCGAAGGCGTAACCGGTGCTCACGGCTGGCTGTGAAATCCGCACAGACGTGTGCTGAGCTCTGATTTCTGCATGAAAATCATTCTGCTACAGCTCGGATGTGCACTGTCCCCGTGTCACCCACCAGAGGAGCGCAGGCTCAGCGTCAGGCCTCAGTCCCCGGACGGCGTGTGTCTGGAACGCACCCAGAACATGCGCCCCGAGAGTGCGGGGGGTGAGAGCCCCCAGGGCCGGGTGTGAGGCCGGGGGAAGCCTGGGCCATGGTTCACACCCTCATGGTGCTGACCCCCACCTTCTGCTCTCCGGTGGGCATGAGCAGCCTGCGTGGGGAGGGGGCAGGGCCCCAGACTGTGTGACGCTGGCGGAGGCTACATCTGCTCTCCCCCAGCGGACAGCTGTGAGGACAGAAGGGGGCACCAGGGGCTGTGTGCTTTCTGGCACAGCGTGGGGCTCAGGCAGCCGTGGGCCTTCCTTGGGGAAATGGCTGGACCAGCTGGGCTCCCTCTGAGCTTTTTAGGACGATGGGGAACTTCACCTGTGCCCGAGCAGCCAATAAACAGGGACAATGAAAAAGGCTCCCTAAACCTTTTGTTTTCCAAAGTCCCCTGGGGACAGGCTTTCTGGAGACTCCAGTCCGTTCTTCCTCATGGCTCCACGAGACCCACAGATGACCCCTGGGTCACTTGGGACCAGGCCAGACCCTGCAGCTCCCTGTCCTCTGTCTCATGGTTGATTTGCTGAGACTAGCTGGACATGGAGACCATTTCCAGATCAGCTGACCCAGATTCTCCTGATTGCAAGACAAGCCCAGCCGTGGACCACCCAGGCCCCTGTACACCACCCACCTGTCGCCTGTCTGTTCCTCCCTCCACGAGCCCAGGGCAGCACCACCTGCAGGACATGAGGTCTTCAGCCCCACGGAGCTCTCCCTATTATGATGGCATGGCTGGAATCAAGGTTCTGCTTCTGGTTCTGTGTCTCGTGTCCTCTGAGCTGAAGGTGCTGTTGGCCTTTTCCGCCTTCCCAAGCAGCCTCTGTTTCCTCAAAGCACGGGCACCCCCACACTGTCTGGGCATGAGCCTCTGTTGGAGGCAGGCGGTGTTTTGGCTGTCAGCGTGGGACCCACGCGGCCCTTCCTCGTGCCCCGCCCCCATGGCCGGCTGGGGCGGCAGGTGCGCCTAATGTGCCCACGCCGCTGCCCGAGTACCCAGCAGGCACCGCGGCCCTTTTCCTCTCAATTCCCCTTCGCTAGCCCCACCCAGGCCTCGTCTGCCTGTACCCTCTCAGGCATTTTCACGATAGCTTTTGGTTGTCGCAGGATTGGGCGGAGCCGTTGGTGTTTAGAGCCGCCTGAAGTCCCCCGGGAGCACAGGGACCCTCCGGGAGCTCAGTGACGATGCGCTCCCACGGCTGGACCCTTGTGGAGGTAGGACACATCTGTTTGCAATTCCGTGTGCTCTGCCTGCAAACACCAAGCGCTTTTCTCGGGAAGTTCCGGGAGAGCAGGCCCCGTGCGGCCGAGGGGAGACTGCACTCCGATTTGGGAAATTTTACAGGCAGACGTGGGGGGGTTTGCCCCTCAGGGCCATGCCAGGAACCTCCTCCAGGAAGCCCCAGGGGCAGCTCCTAGCCTGATAGCCTCGCTCCCCACCCTTCTGAAGACCCTAATACTTTCCACCTTGTGCTCGGTCGTTGACTTCTGTGGCGGCTTCTCTCTTGTTTGAGACTGCAAATGCAGTGGGGGTGGTGAGCAGTTTGCTTGTATTGCTGTGAATTTTTTGCTTTGAATTCTTGTCTGGTGGCACGAATGTCCCCTAACGCTGGGTCCGGGTCTCACCCGGGATGGTGTGTGTGGTCAGGTGAGCTTGGGGAGGCCCCTTGGGGCTCTGGTCGGGGTGGGAGTGGGCTTGGTTCTCGAGGCGGGGCCGGGTCTGCAGCCAACACTGGCCTGAGTCAGAGCATTCCAGGTGAGGCCTTGCCCTCAACAAGGCCCTGGGGGTCTTCTTGCTGCTCTGCGTCATGAACAGAGCTGGTTCTGGAGGGTTCAAGGGCCTGAGAACCCACGAATTAAATCACAGAGAAAAACACAGGGCAGAAACTTCGTCCGGAGATTGATCGACAACATGCAAATACCTGCAAATAGCACCTGATTTGCTCCTAGCCCCCTTATTTTGCACACCTGTAGATGGCCCCATGCTGTCCTAGAAGCCAGGTAACCACCGCAGGGGCCGGCTGGGAGCGGGCGGGACACCGCAGCCTTGCTTAGTTCTGGAACATTCTCAGGCCACGAGCACCTGCCCACCGCCCCCTAACCCGCTCCCGTGGCAGAGCACATGGGCTCTGTCTCCCGCCAAGCTGAGATAGCTTCATAACCCTCCACCACCCAGTATGCCCTGGTGCACCTGCTGTTCATTCCAGGTGCTGCATTTTCTGAAGGCTCCTGTCACCCTACACCCATCGTCTGCTTCTAGGAGCAGGGGTGACCTCTCCTCCCTCATCCCTGCAAGGACTAGGTGCTGAAGAGAAGCATGGGGACCCTGGTTCAGGCCACACCTGCTGGCCGTGGGAGCAGCCGGGGAGGGACGAGTGATGGAGCATTAGGAGGAGGGGGGTGGTTCTTGGCAGATGCGCTCCATCCAGCACAGGCACAGAGTTCCCAGCGCTTTACCAGGGAGAACAAGTTTGCATCCCTCAGGCCTCTGACTCCAGCTCCATCTGGCTTAAGCAGAGGGATCTGGTGGGTCCACAGGAATTGCCCAGGAGGTGGAAAGCTGGCATCCAGGGGGAGTGATGGAGAAGGGCCAAACGTTAACCCATCCTGTGGTTGAGCCTGGGGTGGAGAGGGGCTGCTCCTGGGCAGGCACAGGGTAGAGGGGCCTGTGCTGACCCCCCCCAGTGGTGGCTCCCCAAGTTAGAGCTTGGGGGGACAGAGGCTGGGGAGACATGGGGGGAGGGGGCGGGATAGAGTCATGCTGGGGCAGGAAAGCCTGGGTGGCCGCAGCGCCTCTCCAAACCTTGGTCCGTCATTTTCTGCTCGGAGTGGCCCTCTGGGTGGTCTGAGGATGAGGGAGGAGAGTCCTGGAATGCACACTGGTAGGGAGGGGGCCATCGAGGACCCAGCTCAGTGGCCTGGGCCAGTGGAGGCCACTTCCCGTGCAGGGGACCCAGGCCCCAAAGAGGTGACCTGGGAGGGAGGTCTTAGTAGAGGTGAGGGGGTCAGAATGGAGGGCTGGACTTGTGTGGCGGGGGCTGCAGAGATCCACACCCCCCCCCCCGCCCCGCCACCTGGCGCTGTGCGGAGTGGGCGGTCTTCCCAGATGCCTGCCTGCACAGACAGGAAGGGCGGGACCCCAAGGTCCCCCAGGCGCGTGAGGCACAAGGGCTCCGGGCTCCGCACATACCACGTTAACGTCACCCAGTCTCCAGTTTCTTCTTTGGCAAAACAGGGCTCACCCCTGTGACCTGGGGTGAGGGGTGGGGGTGGGTGAGTGTTTAGCGGTTCTCAAAGTGTGGTCCACAGAACCCTCAAGGTCTGTGACCTCAAAAACAGCAGGACTTGTCTTTTCCATAAGTTGACCTTTGCCCTGCAGGGACAGAGCGGCTGCAGTCCCAGGCTGTGCTCAGGGCTCCACGTGCGCAGTGAAGGAAACACAGCTTCCCGGAGCCTGTCCTCCATGCGGCAGCAGTGGTTTTTAGTCTGGAATTCTTTTTTTAATTATTTGAGAGCTCGTGAGCGAGCATAAATGGCGGTGGGTGGGGGAGCAGAGGGAGAAGCAGGCTCCCCGCCGAGCAGGGGGCCTGATGCGGGGCTCCATCCCAGGACCCTGGGACCGCGACCCGAGCCGAAGGCAGGCGCTTCACCGATGGAGCCACTTAGGCGCCCCTTGAATTCTTTTCAGTGTTTTGTAGTGACAAGATGGGAAGTCACCCGAAACGTTCCACATCCATCGCTGGGAGCGACGCGGAAGGATGAGGCGCGTGGCGTGGTGACAAGGTGCCCGGGAGTGAGGCTGAGCCGTGAGCCTGCGGCATCCCCGCCTCCTCCCGTGTGTGCCTTCCACTCGCTCGCTTGGGTGACACATGCAGTGAGGGTGAGGGCAGACTCGCTCACAATGTGGAACCCTGAGCCACGGGACCCCGCAGCTCCACTTCAGGATGGCCCCAGAAGACCCCGAAGCCAGTGTGTCACCCAGGTGTCCCCACGCAGAAGGCGGGCACGGCCCCAGCCCGTCAGCGGCTGAGCGGACACACAGAGTGCACATGAAGCTCTGCCCGTGGTGTGGAGCCATCAGAAGGACTGAAACACGGACGTGTCGCATGGAGAAATCTGGACAACATGCCGGGCCACAGCCACAGAGTGCCACGTGGCCTATGATGCCACTTCTGGAAACATCCAGAGAAGACCTCCACCGAGGCGCAGAGTGGGCTGGTGGTGGCCGGGGCCGTGGGAGGGGGAAGGGAGTGGGTGGCCATGGGCCCGGGCCTCCCTTGGGGGGAGTGAAAATGTCTGGGACAGAACTAGAGGCGGCGGTTGGGATGGGCCCCCCGACAGGAACTTCCCTCAGAAGGGGGAAGGAAGGTGGGGGGGAGCAGAGGGCCGGTTGCTGCAGACGGTCCGGCTGAGCCAGTCCCTCCCAAGCACAGCTTCCAGCCGACCGCACGCTGGCGGCGGGGAGTTAGTCTCGGACGGGAACGCGGTCCGGCCGGCCTTCCCACAGGGCCTGGCCGACGTGCTCGGGTGTCCATCCCCGTGACCCGGGGCGGGGCGGTCGCTGTCTTTCTGACGGCAATGGGAGAGGACCATCGCGGAGCCACGCGCCCGGGTCCACATTCCCCAGCAGGGCCCTCAGCTGTGAGCGCTCGTCCTCCCAGCGCCCCACACACCCTGGCTTTCCCGGCCTTCTGCACTCTTCAAAGATTCTGAAGCTTTAAAAAGTCGCCCGAGAGCGCCACCCGATGCCGTGGTTGTTGAGCAGGAATGTCTGTGGGGCGCCAGCAGAGCGGTGCCGGAGTCGGAAACATTCAGCAACACGCCTGTCACAGACAGCCCAGCTGCGCCTGCGGCCACCATGCTGGCATCACTCCCGGCCGGCGGCCCAGGTTCCTTGGTCCCTGCCTGCAGGACGGGACCACAAAGCAGAACAGAGCTCTCATTTCACAGCAGGGAAACTGAGGCCCAGGAGAGGAAGGGACAGGCCCAAGGTCGTACACGGGCTGCGGTCCAGGCCTGGCGGTCCTGATGCTCATGGGACGGCCTCCATCACAGCAAGGCCCCACCCAGATCTGGATGCTCCCGGGGTGTCCCCCTCAGCTTGCTGATTGTGTGTCCTAGCCACAGAGAGGCATCTGCTGTCTTTGTCATCCTAGAGGGCAGGCAGGGCTCCTCGTCGTCCTGGAGCCAGTAAAGGGTGGCCGCGTCTGCCCGGCTCTCAACCCGCCTGGCCCTGGAGTGTCCCTGGAGCTGGACTCTGAGGCCAGGCTGGGGAGGGGCCCCGGGGGCTCAGCCACGGCCCCCGCCATGGCCCCGTGTCTCTAGCTCCAGCTTACAGTGTCAACAACACAATCGGAATCCAAACCGGCCCCATGAGCTGAGCTGTCCGTCCTTCCCGCTGGCTTGATTCAGCACCTCTGAAACTTACTCTGAGGTCAGGAATGCGTGAGTACCTCTGTCCCAGGGTGCTATGACCAAGTGCCCCAAACTGGGGGCTTAGAGCAATGGAAACGGGGGCCTGAGTCTGAGGTCCGTCTCATTGGGTTGAAACCCAGGTGTCGCAGGCTGCACTCCCTCCGAGGCTCCAGGGGAGGACCCACCCCACCTCTCCCAGCTCCTGGGGGACTCCCAGGGGCTCCAGTCGTCCCTGGGCTGTGGCCAAGTGCGCCCAGGCCCGCCTTTGTCGCCACACGGCCTCTGGCTTCTATGTGTGTCTTGGCATTGGGTCGCCCAGAGAGTCCAGCATAATCGCTGCATCTCAAGACCTCTGATTTACTCACATCTGCAGAGACCCTTTTTCCAAGTCAGGTCACACTTGTCGGTTCTGGGGTGAGCATCTATTTTAGGGACCACCACTCCACTGGCCACAGCAAGTGTGGATGACCAGACCAGATTCTGATCTGAGGTCACCCCGTGGTCTGCGCTCAGCGCTACGAGATTAGGAGGGGGAATAAGATCAGTGGCCCCTGGTGTGTCTGTGCCTTGATTTCTCTTTCTTCAGCGGCATGGGTAGCCCAGGTGGGTCCCACATCTGAGTTCACTCGCCGTCACCCCGAGCCCTCTGAGCTTTCCTGTCCTTTTCCTGTAAATGGGGCTACAAGCAGAGCCTCCCTTGGGTGCCCCTGGGCAAGACGCCTTACGCGTGGTGCTTGGTGGCAGCCTGGCCTGCAGTGAGCTCCTCAAAATGGGCAGCTTTTAGCACGAAACACGGCTGAGAATCCCCGTGGGAATGGAGGCCTGGCCTCCTTGTGAGGTCAGAGGAACAAATTCTGGTACAAAGTGCTTTGTAAACCATGGTGTGCTCGTCGGTGGGGCCGCAGGGATGGATGGCACACCTTGGTGGCGACCTTGTTGTCCGGAAGCCTGCTTGTCTGGAGCGAGCCCTCGGGCTGCCCGTGCTCAGCTGCACAGCGGGCCCAGCAGGTGCGTCTGCTAGGGTCCAAGGTGGGCTTCCCAGGACACGGTCCACAGAAAAGGAGAAAACCACTCATCTGACCAGAGACCAAAACCCAACCACAATACCAGACAACCGATGCAGAACTGGGCAAAGGACGTGAATCCTGGTTTCTCTGGAGAAGACGTACAAGCGGCCAGTGAGCACACGATGAGATGGTCCACGTCACACACCATCGTGGCACTGCCCCCACATCATGGTGGTTGCTGCCCAAAACTCAAGCGTGGTGAGGATGTGCAGGACCTGGGAGTTTTGTGCCCTGTGAGGAAAGCAAGGAGGTGCAGCTGCTGTGGGAAACAGTGTGGTCGTTCCTAAAAAAATACACAATTACCACACGACCCAGCAGCTCCACGACTGGGTACACACCCGTGAATTCTGGAAGCAGGGTCTTAGAGAGCTCCTTGCACCCCCACGTTCACAAGAGTGTTGCTCACAATGGTCAAAGGGTGGAAGCAACTTGTGTCCATTTTTGGATGAGGCACGAAGCAAAGTGTGGTCCCTCCACGCAGTGGAACATTACTCAGCCTTATAAAGGAAGGCTATTCTGACACCTGCCACAGCGTGGGTGGACCTGGAGGGGACGGTGCTCAGTGAGGTCAGCCCATCACGGAGGACAGACACGGCAAGATGCCACTCATGGGGGTCCCTGGAGGAGTCAGCTCCACAGAGCCAGGAATGGATGCGGTGCTGGGGCCGGGGAGTTAGGGTTTCATGGGGACGGAGTTTGGGAAGATGGAAACATTCTGGATGGTTGGAGGCGGCTGTGCGGCCGTGTGAGTGTGCTTGGCGCCCCGGGGCTGCACACTTGGAAGCAGTGAAGGCGGGCAGGCCTATTGGACCTGCAGCAAACAGGTGTTTAGAAAGGGGGAGCCCAGTCAGATGTGCTCTGTGGGGGCATTCGGTCACTTGTTCTGCTCTTGAACCAGAGCCAGCTACCCCAAGCATGTTGAGGGGCCCCTTAGGTCCCCTTTGCAGATGCTAGATATTTCGGGGTGCTGCAGTTGTGGACACGAAGCAGCAGGTGTCCGCAAACTCTGACTTGAGTGCTGTGTGCACCTTGGCCCGGGCTCTGGGGACACAGAGTGATGCATAAGACCATGCAGGGGCTCCCCTGAGCTCCCACCCAGCAGGCAAAGTCTAGAAGCTTCTGGGGCCCAGGATGCGGGGAGATGGGAGATGGGAGACCAGAGCGAGAAAGCTACTGGAATAAGATGCAGAGAGGAGTATTTAGATCTGGAACAGAAAAGTGGGAATTCAGATGAAATTCTGCTTAAAGGTTATGTGCTCCATCCTGCTGTAAGTCAGCAAGACAGAAAAGGCCAGTGTTTGCAGAAGGAGGGGGAGGAATTTGTTGCCGGGAGGGGGGCTGTGGGGCACTGGGGGTTGGCTGGAGCTGAGGAACACGGGGAGGGGTGCAGGGCTGGGTCAGACTGAGACCATCGGCAGGGGGGCGGAGGTGGGAGGCAGCAGGTACAGGGGAGGCAGCTGCGGCCAGTGTGGACGGGACAGACCCAGCCAGAAGTGGGAGTCCTTCGTTCACTGGCTTGCTCACGTTAGTGCCGTCTGTGAGGGGACACAGGCATACTGGAGCCCGACGGGGCGCAGGTAAGGGCACTGGGCATCACGTCACCCACACGAGATGAGCCTCCAGGTAGAGGCCTGACCTGGGCAGGGTGCTGGGGGGCTGCAGAGGCTCCTGAGGGGTGAAGTCCCAGCAGCCACAGGAAACTCCTATAGGGACAGTGTCCCGGTCCAACCAGGGCCCCCAGTGACCCATTCGGACACCTGCTCTTCTCTTCTCACTGGGGGTCTGTCAACGTTTTGTATCTGCTGAATGAGGCTGGCATGAGGTGGGTGCGTGCGGCTTTCTCGAATGGCACGGGCCACGGCCTCCACATGCCTGCTTCACCAGCTTTCCGTCGCAGCTTCGAGGGGCAGACCAAAGTGTCCCTTCACTCACAGTGCTTAAAAAGTGTGGCTTTGAAAGGTTGGTTCAACATCCGCAAATCAATCAACGTGATACAATACATTGATAAAAGAAAGAACAAGAATCATATGATCCTCTCAATAGATGCGGAAAAAGCATTTGACAAAGTACAGCATCCTTTCTTGATCAAAACTCTTCAGAGTATAGGGATAGAGGGTACGTACCTCAATATCATAAAAGCCATCTATGAAAAACCCACAGCGAATATCATTCTCAATGGGGAAAAACTGAGAGCTTTCCCCCTAAGGTCAGGAACGCGGCAGGGATGTCCACTCTCACCACTGCTATTCAACATAGTATTAGAAGACCTAGCCACAGCAATCAGACAACAAAGAGAAATCAAAGGCATCCAAATCGGCAAAGAGGAAGTCAAACTCTCACTCTTTGCAGATGATATGATACTGTATGTGGAAAACCCAAAAGACTCCATGCCAAAACTGCTAGAACTCATACAGGAATTCAGTGAAGTGGCAGGATATAAAATCAATGCACAGAAATCAGTGGCATTCCTATGCACCAACAACAAGACAGAAGAGAGAGAAATTAAGGAGTCGGTTCCATTTACAATTGTACCCAAAACCATAAGATACCTAGCAATAAATCTAACCAAGGAGGCAAAGAATCTGTACTCAGAAAATTATAAAATACTCATGAAAGAAATTGAGGAAGACATAAAGCAATGGAAAAACATTCAATGCTCATGGATTGGGAGAATCAACATTGTGAAGATGTCAGTGCTACCTAGAGCAATCTACACATTCAATGCAATCCCTATCAAAATACCAACAACTTTTTTTCAAATGGAACAAATAATCCTAAAATCTGTATGGAACCAGAAAAGACCATGAATAGCCAGAGGAATGTTGAAAAAGAAAAGCAAAGCTGGCGGCATCACAATTCCGGACTTCCAGCTCTATTACAAAGCTGTCATCATCAAGACAGTATGGTACTGGCACAAAGACAGACACATAGATCAATGGAACAGAATAGAGAGCCCAGAAATGGACCCTCAACTCTATGGTCAACTCATCTTTGACAAAGCAGGAAAGAATGTCCAATGGCAAAAAGACAGTCTCTTCAACAAATGGTGTTGGGAAAATTGGACAGCCACATGCAGAAGAATGAAACTGGACCATTTCCTTACACCACACACAAAAATAGACTCAAAGTGGATGAAAGACCTAAATGTGAGACAGGAATCCATCAAAGTCCTAAAGGAGAACACAGCAACCTCTTCGACCTCGGCCGCAGCAACTTCTTCCAAGAAACATCACCAAAGTCAAGGGAAGCAAGGGCAAAAATGAACTATTGGGACTTCATCAAGATAAAAAGCTTTTGCACAGCAAAAGAAACAGTCCACAAAACCAAAAGACAACTGACAGAATGGGAGAAGATATTTGCAAATGACATCAGATAAAGGGCTAGTCTCCAAAATCTATAAAGAACTTATCAAACTCAACACCCAAAGAACAAATAATCCAATCAAGAAATGGGCAGAAGACATGAACAGACATTTTTCCAAAGAAGACATCCAAATGGCCAACAGGCACATGAAAAAGTGCTCAACATCGCTCGGCATCAGGGAAATCCAAATCAAAACCTCAATGAGATACCACCTCACACCCGTCAGAATGGCTAAAATTAACAAGTCGGGAAATGAAAGATGTTGGCGGGGATGTGGAGAAAGGGGAACCCTCCTACACTGTTGGTGGGAATGCAAGCTGGTGCAGCCACTCTGGAAAACAGTATGGAGGTTCCTCAAACAGTTGAAAATAGAACTACCCTGCCACCCAGCAATTGCACTACTGGGTATTTACCCCAAAGATACAAATGTAGTGATCTGAAGGGGCACGTGCACCCCAATGTTTATAGCAGCAATGTCCACAGTAGCCGAACTGTGGAAAGAGCCCAGATGTCCATCAACAGAAGAATGGATAAAGAAGATGTGGTGTACAATGGAATATTATGCAGCCAACAAAAACCCAAAATCTTGCCATTTGCAATGACATCGATGGAACTGGAGGATATTATGCTAAGCGAAGTAAGTCAATCAGAGAAAGACAAGTATCATATCTCAATGATACGAGGAATTTGAGAAACAAGACAGAGGATCATAGGGGAAGGGAGGGAAAAATGAAACAAGATGAAGCCAGAGAGGGAGACAAACCATAAGAAACTCAATCTCAGGGAACAAACTGAGGGTTGCTGGAGGGGAGGGGGTGGCTGGGTGATGGACACTGGGGAGGGTACGTGCTACGGTGAGCGCTGTGAATTGTCTAAGACTCATGAATCACAGACCTGAAACAAATAATACAATATATGTTAATAAAAAAATTTAAAAAGTGTGGCTTTGAGGAAAAGCCAGAAGACATGCTGACTTTGGCGCTGCGAGCCTCCCGGGGTTGGCCCCCATGTGCGGCGTGTGGTTCGGACCGGGCGAGCCTCGCCCACTGCCCTGCTGCTCATGGGAGCGCGCTGCCCACGTAACGACCGGAAATGCAGGTTTTGTCTTCAGGGAGCCTTGTGTCTGAGGAGGGAGGTAAAATCCGCACATAAATAGCAGTCATTCCGAGTATAAAGTTGTGGGGCAGGTGCTTCCTGCAGCTGTGGGGAGAAAGGACCCCATAGCCTGGCAGCCTGGTGTGACAGGACTGTGCTCTCGCCCATCCTGGGGGCTGCACGTCTGCAATCCGGGTGTGGGCCGGCCGCTGCCGGAGGCTCTGGGGGGTTGTGCTCTCCTCCCCCGGCACCTGTGGGTAGGGCCATCCTTGGCATCCCTTGGCTCGTGGCCGCCGGCTCTGCCTCCGTTGTCCCTAGGAGTGCTGGGTGTCTGTCCTCTTAGGAGGATATACCCGTGATTGGATCAGGGCCCGCCCCGCTCCAGCACGACCCCCTCTTAACCTGATTATCTCTGCAAGGACCCTGTTTCTAGAAACGGTCCCAGTCACAGGTCCCGGGGGTTACAACGTGGACGTACCACTTTGGGGGACACAATTCACCCCATCTCGGCCCCCACATGAGGTTCCTGAGGAGCAGGCAGGATTTTGGTGTGGAGAAGATCTGGACGGCCCCCCCAGATAGACGGGACAGCACACAGGAAGGTGTGCGGGCTGCGGGGGGGGGGGGGCAGGGCATCATGGGCAGGTGGATGCGGGGAGGGAGGGTGAGGCTCCTGGGCAGGGGCTTGTGAGCAGGTGTCACGTGTCACAAGAGGAGTCAGACCGTGGGTGGATGCTGCCGCTTAGGTGTCCCCCAACGGAACTCCTGCTTCCTGGAGAGATGGCCCGGCCACGTCCCCTGTCGGGGGCAGCCAGGAGAGCCGGGGTTCAGCCCTACCGACCTCATGACTCAGAGCTGTCCCTGCCTGGCGGCCCGTGAGCACATTTAAAACAAGACAGGCGCCCGTCCACGGATGGGCTCCAACAAAACGTGGCATATCCACACGATGGAGCAGCACGCAGCCTCAAAACGGAGCCACGCTCTGACGCGGACAGACCTGGGAGCGTGGGGGCGAGGGAAGCCAGGCGTGAGGCCCCGTGTGCTTATCTCACGTCCACGAAACGTCCAGGACGGGCAGACCCGTGCGGCCAGGCAGTGGAGGAGTGGTGGCTGGGCGTGGGGGGTTGGGGAAGGAGGGGAGTGACGCCAGTCGGTCTGGGGTTTCCTTGGGGTGATGGAATGAGAGATGGTGTCGCACGTCACCGCTAATGTGCTAAATGCCGCTGAATCATGCACGTGAAGAGTGGACTTCATGTCTTGACGGTTTTATCTCCAAGACATTACAAGAGGAGAGGGGGGTGGGGAAGCCGCCCCCGGTGTCCCTGGGTGATCTGTGCCCCGCTGGGGCCAGTCAGAACCGGCTGTATTCGCCCCGTTGGTGGCAGAGCGGAGTTCGGTGGGCACCAGCCCCGGGTGGGGGGGGATGGAGGCACGCATGGTGCTGGGGGAGGGAGACCCCAAACTGGGCCGCGCCCCATGGCAGGAGACGGAGGAAGCTCCCTTACCTCTGAGCAGAGTTTGGGTGGGGCTCTGAGGGAGTGAGCAGGTGTGGGGGACCTTCGGGAAGGTCGCCCGTGGACAAGTGTTTCCGGGGAGATGCAAGGGCATAGTAGGGGCTCAGTGCACAGAAGAGTCCTATGTCTTCCCAGACGGCAGGGTTCCGATCGGGGCCCCGGAGCCGCCCGCAGGCCTCAGGACAGGAGAGGATGGGGGCCGGCCCCAGAGGCGCCCTGGTCTCCACGCCCTGCTCCCCAGCCCCTGCAAGCACCTCACCCTTCCCCAGGCTCAGAGCACCCCAGAGGTTCTCACTGCTATTTAAATGAGTATTCCCCAGAAGCCTGCATTACTGACGATCTAACACGGGGTGGAAGAGACTTGCTTCCTCTGTTGCTTCGATTGAGCCACTGAAAGTCAGCCCAAGTATCTCCGACGTTACCGTTACAGTGAGACAGCAGGATGACTCCTTTTGTGCAATTGACTCTGACACGGGACCTATTTTTAGACAGAGAAACTGACTTTATTCTGCTTTGGTATTTTTAGCATATTTTGAAATCCAAGCCCCATCTCTTCTCTGTCATGCGAGTTTTGGTGGCTTCTGGCTAAAGCGGATGGATTTGGGCACCCATTTGTGGTATTTGTGATACAGTTAGAGTCGCACAGGGGGGTCCTGCCTGGCGCTGAAGCTGCCTGCGCCTTTCACCACTAGGACCCTCTGTTTCTTCTTCTGTAAAACAAAGCGGGGGCTAGAAGTGTTCTGATGGGAGCAGATGTTCCCAAACCTTGATCCGTGGACCTGTGTTTTTGTGCGAACAGTTTCATGAGTCTGCAGTGAAATGAGGAAAAGGAAAGTCGGGGATTTCACAAAGTTGAAAAAACTGTCTTTTGTTCTGAGTTCTGTCTTCCTAACATTTTTGATGTTACCATGTGTTATTAGCAAACACTGAAATGATTAACCTGTAGTTAAAAAATCAGCATCTGGAAAAACAGAAAAGAAAGTGACCCCAGAGCAGTTGCTGACCGTTCCCTGGTTGGTGAATTTCTAAAGTCTGAGGACCCTGCTGTGGGGGCTCGACCTTCCAGCGTCCAGCTCCTAGTCCCCGTGCCGACCCCCTTGGATGGGCCCCAGAGGCCCTGGTGGGAAGGGAGGGGCTGGGGGCCCAGCTGTCGGTGTGGCCACATCGCAGGGGCAGTGGGCAGGTGGGCCCCCCCCAGACTGGGCTGCTCAGGGGTCTGTCGAGCAGCAGTCCTGCTCTGAGCTGGAGTAAAGGAGGTTCCCCGGGGTTCCCCAGCCGACGCTGTGTGGGAGGAAGGCGCCAGACCCTGGGGGAGGTGAGGGGGTAGGAGCTGGGGCGCTGGCCCCGGGGTTGGGCAGTGTTTGAGGATGACGGCGGGTCTGCCACTGATCTGGGAGGGTGTGGTGGGGGCCAGCGGCTGGCACTGTGGCCCCAGTGGCTGTTTCTGTGGGGCCAGTGGGACCCTCCCGTTTACAGACCAGGCCAGGGACGCTGAGGGCGTCAGCCTTTGTGTTTGTTTTTTTCTAGAGAGAGGGACGAGGGGCCGTGGGAGAGCGAGAGAGAATCTTAAGCAGACTCCTTGCTCAGCACCACCAATGCAACCGCCCCGGTGCCGCTAGGGAGTCGGCCTGGAGCTCCCACCCCTGGGCCTTGGAGGCCTCGTGAAGGTCACCTGTCTGCCATGGTGTGTCCCCCACCTCCCGTGTCTCTGAACCCACCCAGAATCTGTGTGCCCCCAGCTCTGCTCCTGTCTCCCCGGGAAAGGGGTGTTCATTCCTGCTGCTCAAGGTGCCTGACTACCCCGGTGCCCGTGGACGTGGACAAGGTCGCTCCTTCACTAGCTGTCAGCTGGGTGAGGGCACGGGGGTCCGGGAATGAACGCCCAAAGTCGGGCGGCTGGGAGGGCCGAGGAGGGGACGAGCTGGGGTGTCTGAGGCCAGAGGGCATTCCTATAATTGTTAGACTCCAGTAATCTTCAGCTGGTGTTCTCTCACCTTCAAGATGAACAAGAACTTATAAGGATGGTCAGGACATCTGCACGGACGTTTCTCCAAGTTACGTAGATGGCCAAGAGCCGTCAGGGAGACGCACATCAACACCGCTGTGAGACCCCACCTCACGCCCCCGAGGACAGTGGGACCTTGCGCTTGGCGGCTGGGGACAGGGGGTGGGGGGCAGCTGCCGCGCTGGACTGTCTGCCGGGTCCCGCGAAGGTGAACCCCCGAGTCCCCCTGCTGCGCGTCCACCAGGTGAAACCAGACCCGCGTCCACGCAAACACTCGCATGCGGCAATTATTCGCAACGGCGGGATGGCGCCAACAGCTGAAGCGTCTGTTACCTAATGAGCGACAGGGATGTGGTCCGTGCACACGATGTGGTCGTGGCCAGCCCTAAACCCGTGGGGCTCTGACGCACGCCACAGCACAGATGGCCACTGCGCAGGGGGCTGGACACAGGCGTCCACGAGGCGCCCACGACAGGCAGGTCCACGGGGTCAGAACGCAGGTGGCCCAGGGCTGGGGAGGGGACGGGCCAGGGAGTGGCAGCTGAGGGGCATGGGGCTCCTCGTGGTGGTGATGACCACTGAATTGTCCACGTATGTGGGTAGATTGTATGGCAGGGGCGTGGTACCTCAGTAAAGCTGCTGGAAAGACCACTTGCCTCAGCCCCCCAGCATCGTTCTGAGACACGGCGGGTCTGCGTGTTGGGACTTTGAAGAGACCAGTCACCAAGGTGCCCGACGGTCCGGGGCGCAGCCGGGCAGGGCTTGGGGGCCCAGCCGTCCCCGTGGAGGGCGAGGGGACAGTCAGTGAGATCCTGGCTCCGGAGGGTCGGGGGCCTGTCCCTGGGGCCCTCGGTATGATCCTGCAGCCCCACGCGGGGCGCCATGTCTGCGTGCCCTCCACCCCGCCACCTCCAGTGGGGGGCTGCGGGGGCCCAGGGTCCTCCAAAGAACTTCCCTCCCCACCCGGTGCTCTTCCTCTCCCTCCTCTCCCCCCTCCCCTTCCCCCTCCCCTCCCCTCCCCTTCCCCCTCCCCTCCTCTCCCTCCTCCCTCCTCCCTCCTCCTTCCCCTCTCCTCTCCCTCCTCTCCCCCCTCCCCTTCCCCCTCCCCTCCCCTCCCCTTCCCCCTCCCCTTCCCTCTCCCCTCCCCTCCCCTTCCCCCTCCCCTCCCCTCCTCTCCCTCCTCCCTCCTCCTTCCCCTCTCCTCTCCCTCCTCTCCCCCCTCCCCTTCCCCCTCCTCCCCTCCCCCCTCCCCTCCTCTCCCTCCCTCCCCCTCCCCTTCCCCCTCCCCTTCCCCCTCCCCCCTCCCCTCCTCTCCCTCCTCCTTCCCCTCTCCTCTCCCTCCTCTCCCCCCTCCCCTTCCCCTCCTCCCCTCCCCCTCCCCTCCCTCCTCCCTCCTCCTCCCCCTCTCCTCTCCCTCCCCTCCCCCCTCCCCTTCCCCCCCTTCCCCCTCCCCTCCCCTCCCCTTCCCCCTCCCCTCCCCTCCCCCCTCCCCCTCCCCCTCCCCTCCCTCCCCTCCCTCCCTCCTCCCTGCTTCCTCCCTCCCCTTTGTCTCCCTCCTCTGTACTTCCTCCCTCCTCCCTCCCCTTTTTCTCTGTCCTCCCTGCTTCCTTTCTCCTCGCTGCTTCCTCCCTTCCCTCCCCTCCCTCCTCCCTCCTCCCCTCTCCTTCCTCCTCCCTCTTCTCCTCTCCCCTCACCTCCCCCCTTCCTCCTTCCCTCTTTCCCCCACCCACCCCTTCCTCTCTCCCCCCCTCTTCCTTTTCTCCTCTGCTCCTCCTCTCCCTCTCCCCCGCCCCCCCCTTTCCTGCCCCTCCCTCCCGGGGTTGCAGGCTGGCTATCAGTAGACTGCCTCACTTAGGTAGGGTCTGGGGGAGGAGGGAGACCACCCTGTCTGCCCCATGATGGGGCAGGGGCTCCCTTCCCTGTGGGACACCAGGCTGCCCCAGAGCGCCCTAGATTAGGGCTGTCAGGGGTGCGGGCCAAGGATGCTAAGCGCAGAGGCAGCTGAATTTGAAGCCAGGACGCAGATTCATGCACGGGGACTGCAGCCACGGCCACGTGCCCATGGCCCCGTGGGTGCTGACGGGACGACACGGGGAGGTCCAGATGATGCACGGCCTTACGGCAGGTAGTGACCTTCATTCTGTGCACCTGACCTTGGCCAGCCGGCATCCTGTCTGGTCCTCCCCTCCTCGGCTGTGGGACACTCTCCTGAAGGGAAACAGTGGGATCACCGGTGCTGTTCTGGTCCCTGAGGATGGAGCGGCCTCCCCCCCCTCCTTCCATGGCCCCCAGGGTGCCTCATGGACCGCAAAGGCCCTGGGGCAGGGTTTGGAAACCACTGGTGTCGTCAAAAGCCTCGGGGCCTCCTCCTGTGTTCCTACAGCTGCAATGTGGCTGCGTCCATGTGTGTCGGGGCTCAGGGCTCGTCAGCACCCACGTGGCCTGCCGCGCGGTGCCCGCCTTCCAGCTGGTTGGCGGCGGCAGGGTCTCCGAGGACCATCCTGCTTACAGCCTGGACGTGCCGTGGCGTCACAGGAACCGTGACTTCCCAAATTCATGGCCACGTGGAGCCTCCGATGTGTCCTTGTGTGGAATCCATCTTCACAGCTGTAATGAAGAGGTGAGGTCACCCCTGATCAGGGTGGCCTTAAATCCAGTGAGTGTGTCTCTACAAGAGACAGGTGAGACACGGACGGACCCAGAACAGGACACGTCTTCAAGAGGCAGAGAGCAGTGATGCGTCTGCACGCCGAGGGACGCCAGGTGTGGGGGCCACCGGCAGCATCAGGAGGAGGGGCCTGGAACAGACCGTCCCTGGAGGCTTCTGGGGGGGGGGCCCTGACTGCACCTTGATTTTGGACTCGTGCCCCGAACTGGGAGAGAACGTGTCTCTGTTGTTTGGGCCCCAGGACGCGCATCTGGGGAAGGGGTCTGCGTGGGGAGGGGCTCAGAGGGCGGTGAGGCAGAACCCCCTCATCCAGGCTGCCCTCTGGTCCTGCGTCCTCTCCCGCCGGCATCTCCAGACGCCCTGACCTGGGCTGTGCAGAATGTGGAGTTCCAGCCTTCTAGAGCCTTCCTGTGCCTCTAGTCCCTGAGGTCCTCTGCCTGCGTGTGCCCCTCCAGCCACCCCATCTCAGGGGAGCCATGTGCCTAGTTGCTCCTTCCTGTGCCCAGGTGTTTCCTCAAGGCTCCCGCCATCTGGTGGCTTGGGCGGTCACACCCAACACTCTGGTTCTCTTTCCCAGAGCCACTGGCTGAGTGTCCAACATGCGGATCCTTGGCTCCCGGTGGGTGGTGGGCGGTGGGCGGTGGTCCACTACCACTCACACCTGCCCTTGGAGCTGCCTTTGGGTGCAGTCTTGCCTGTCTTCCTGTGGGTGGGAGGGACGTTGGTTTCCTTCCTGGGTGAGGGTCACAGTGTCTGGATGGACGACCACTGCTGTTGGTCTGTCCATGGGCGTTATCCCCTCCCTGAGCACCCCCTGCTCCCGCCCCTGACGGCGGAGTCGCCTGGGAAGGGTGGTGATGTTCACTCCGCAGGTGCAGGCCCCCCAACTGGAACTGTGCAGCCAGGCTCCCCTGCGCTGGCGGCAGGGTCTGCTGTGTGCTCATTTGCTCTGCGAATTGGGGTGCTTCACACAGGGGAAGCGAACAGTTTTGCCTCTCTGTACACCGCGCACCCGGACACGTCACTGTCCCCTTTGATTTTGGCATTTGACTTTCAGAAAGTGTAAGGCCAGGACAAGAACTGGGTTTTAGGTTTCTGCGTTCACCTGTGGACCCCAGTTCCCGCTGGTTTCCCCTCCCTTCCTCCCGAAGAACTTCACAAATTCACGTTCTGCTTCCATGTGTCACAGAATGACTGTTGGGCTCCCGTTCTGGAAGGACGTTGTCACTGGGTCTAGAATCCCGGGTGGACGGTGTTAGGCTATCCTTCCCTCCTTTAAAAACTGGATGCTGTGGTCTCGTGGACTCTCTTGTTTCCTGAAGAGAGGCAGCTGTTGTTCTCTCCATCACCCCACGGGTTAGTGGGTGTGTCTCCCACCCACGCGTGATTCTGCAATGCCCTGTGTCTGTCGTGGGAAAGTCGTGGGCTCCCTGAGTCACCCAGGGCTTCCCGGGAGGACCACCCTCATCTCCCAAAGTAAGAAAAGGCAAAATCTGGTATTTCTCCCCGGTTTGCCAGCAAAGTCTTTAAATATGGAGAAGCTGTTCGGTGATGGATGGAGGCATCCCCAAATTCTCATTTTCACTTGAAAGCTCCAATCTCAGCACAACATATTCTGCCCGCTGTCTTCCTCGAAGCAACAGGCTATCCGTTCACGTTTCGAAGACATTTTCCCGCTGCCCAAGTCGGCTCTGTCCTCTGTCCGTCCGTCAGGCGCTGGCGGTCCCTAGGAACATCGGGGACTCAACGCTCAGCCAGTCTCCTGGGCCTTTACCTCGAGGCGGCCGTCGTGAGCTTTCTTGTTCATCACACGGAATAGTAAAAAGACTGTGCTCAACATTTGAGATTTAATGCAAGCCCAGAGCATCTGGGGGCAGTTCTCTCTGCCGCTCGGCCCCCTGCCCGCCTCTGCAGGGGAGACACCTTCCTTCTTACCAGCCGGGGTGGACGAGGATTATGGGTTGTGGCTCGGGCTAACCCCCTTTGCCTGGGGCTGCACACATCTAGAAGGCCAGCTCACGCCGCACTATGCAGGGGCCTAGGACTGAGCTCCGTCCACTGTAGGATTTCAGACGTCTTCTAGCTTCCAGCTTGCTGCTAACTCAGGGAAACCCCGGGTGGGAGTGTTGAATCTGGTTGCTTCCAGGCTCAGATAGGGCACAGCAGTCCGTGGTCGGCGGAAAACGTGGCTGGTTTCTTCCAATCCCAGCCCAGCCAAACCTGGGTGGCCAGGAGGCTCGCTGCTCTGCCGGACGCGGCCAGTCGGCCTGGGCCTTGCTCCCTGTACACGTTTGCCCCTCTGGGATCGTCTCCCACCTCAAGGTCATCTGACCAGCAACCTCGATGCCCCTTTTCTGTGTAGGCAACATAATTCTCAGGTTCTGGGGAGTAGTATGTGGACACTTTGGGGACAGTAATCTGCCCATCATGCCCTGTTCCTTGTGGCTCTCCATGGCTTAGCTGCCTGTGTTTGAATCCAAAGCTGTGCATGCACCTCTGTGCACCTTGCCCTCCCCCTTCGCATTGTTGCTAAAATTTCTCCGTGCTGACTCACAGAGCTAGCCCCGTCGTACCCTGGAGTGTGGAGATGTGATTTCTATGGAGCTGAGAGCCGCCTCCGTTTTCAAGCAGGACCTAATGAAGTGGCTGGTCCAGCTCTGGTTCCTTCCTCCACATGATCAGTGGCACGCACATCAGCGGCAGGGAGCCTGGGTGGCCCCCGGGGACACTGCGGGACCGCGGGGATCTTTCTTTCACTTTCTCACTGTTAAGTGTTAGCAACCTGCCCGCACGCGATGTCCTTGCAGGGCCCCCCAGGGGAGTGTGAAGGCGACATTCAGGAAGCCCGGAAAAACCCACAGAGGGACATGCAGTCCCAGCCACAGTGCCGAGGAGCTCCTGTCGCGGCGCTCCCTCAGCGACATAATGTGGTTGGCTGTGCCCATCCTAGTCACAGGCAGGGTGTGCGGGCGCTGTGTCCCTGCTCACAGGCTCGGAGGCGTGTGTTGGCAGAGGACGGGGAGTCGGCTGTGGTGGCAGACGCCCCACCAGCTGTGGGTGGGCTGGGCCCCAGGCTGGCTCTTTCTTGTCTCTGCCCGCCGCGCCCCGCGTTCCGCTGGCTGAGAGTGGGCGGCTGGAGGTGTGTGCCTTGTGGGGACGGTGGCTTGTGGCAGGGGTGAGGAGGATCTCCGGAGCAGCACGTCCTCTCCATGGAGCACATTCTCTGCCCTGTCTGGGCTGAGGCGGGGCCTCGTCTGGGGTGGGTTTTGTTTCTGAGTGCCTGCGGACAGGTTGGGATGTCCACTGCCTTTCTTGCCGTGGGACTGACCGGAGAGCACTTAACGGTGGAATTCTAAGTATTGGACCGAGGGCTGCTGAGAATTCTTTGGATGTGGGGTTGGTGGGGCACCTGTGTACTGGGGATGAATCGGGGTCATCTGGGTGGCTATGGTCAAAGAAGTGACAGACCTGTGAGTCCAAACCACAGCCGGGCTTCATCCTGTGTCTTCCGCTGAGCCTGGGCCGTAGGCCCTCGGAGATGGGGCGGGCTTGGCCATAGGAGTCCGAGTAAGCAGGGAAGGGGTTTGCCTTGTGCCTGGAGGTGCTTGGGGCGTGGCTCTCCCTCGACCATGCCTCTGCTTTGATTCTGACTCAGTGATCTGGGTCCTGCCCCTCCCCCTGCAGTGGGCGGTCAGGGTCACCTGTGTCTCTAAAAAAAAGTGGTCCTCAGATGCTGGCGTTGTCCAAGTTTATGCGTTTGGAGTCTTTGGAGACAGGGCGCGTGCTATACTTCTGGGGAGCCCAAATAGCACAGAGCCAGCTGGCGGCCCCTCTCCTCCCTCCTGCCG
Source organism: Eumetopias jubatus (assembly GCF_037043125.1). Classification (NCBI taxonomy): domain Eukaryota; kingdom Metazoa; phylum Chordata; class Mammalia; order Carnivora; family Otariidae; genus Eumetopias; species Eumetopias jubatus. The sequence continues at coordinate 38,991,939 of NW_028274816.1, read as the reverse complement.
TGCAAAGCTTTTAAATGGTCTAGGGTCTCGATACGCTTATCGTTCTGAGTTTGTCTCTAGTTCTCTACTGTCCTCCACTGCCCTGACCTCTGACCTTGTGAAGGTGTGCAGGGGCCGTCCCCGGTGGCCATTGCCCTCTCCAGACCGTCCGGGTTGGCCTTACTGGGACCAGGGTTGGCTTTGTCCAGAGCGGCGGCAGCAGGCTCACTGGGGCTGGCCCCTATTGACCCGAGAGCGTGGAGCCTGTGCCGTGGCTGCTTCTGTTCCGTGTAGTCTGGACTTCTGAAGGCTCAGCCGCATGACGGATGAATGGCAGAGCAGTAGCGGGATGGGGTGCAGGGCTGGGGGGCGGTCAAACACGGGCTCTGCGAGCAGGTGCTGGTCTGGTCATCCCATCCCGGGTTCCGAAGGGCAGACACCTGCCTCCCCCCCCCCCCCCCCCGCCTCCCTCCCCGTGAGATACAATCTCCTGTTAGGCTGATAAGAAAGGCGCTAACAAGCTCTGAGCACCTGCTGTGTGGGCCTTTCTCAGGCTGGCCAGGGAACCTGTGTTCTCCAGGCTCAGGGACGCTCTCCTACGTGGTCTCCAGGAGTGGAGGGGTGGCTGCCCCATCAGGGAGAGGCTCGTTCTGGCTGGACGGGAAGAGAAGTACAGGGAAGCCCAGGGCCACTGCTTCCTGTGAGAGCTCCCGGTGAGAGTGAGGGCAGGTGTGCGTGCAAGGCTGGGCCGTAGCTTCAGGGGACACCCTGGTGGCTTCCTCCACTGCGCCCCTTGCCCAGGGCCCCACCCCAGCCTGGGCCCCTCCTGTGCTGGCTGCTTCTCTGTGCTCCCCCGTGTTCCATCCCAGCTGGGACCTCACTGCCCCCCATCCAGCCCCTCCCTCCCATCCCCCACCTGCCAGAGAACAAGGGTAGGCTGCTTGGGGGGGGCCTGCTGGCCCATAGAAATGAGTCGCTGCTGACCCCTGGCGTCAGGAATGCCCACCTGCAGGAATTGCTAGAACCAGGGCGTGAGCCGGCAGCACGGGGATGGCGGGTGGGATGTGCAGGGCAGTGCGCAGTGATGACCGGGGCGTGGGGCTGCACAACAGACTCTGGGGGGATGGCCAGTTAGGAGTAGATGGGATCGGGTGGTGACCTCGAATGTGGACCGTGTGCTGTGTGTGCCAAGGAGCTGTGGCTGGGCACCACCTGGTCAAAGCTGGCTCTAGGGAGATGTGGTTGGCGCAGTGTGGAGGGCAGTCGAAGGCAGGAGACTGGCAGAAGAACGGGTTCAGGATCAGGAAGATGTCCTGGGTGTGGACAGGTGGGGCTGGCTGCAGGGGTGGGGGTGGGGCTTGCTCACCCCATGGCCTTTCATTCCCTCATGCCATCAGTGACCCGCGTGCCCCGCCCAGTGCCAGGTGCCGGGTGCGCAGGAGGCACTGGTCAAGGCAGGCGAGGCCCGTGGGGAAGGCGTGACAGGCAGGGGTCCCAAGAGTGAGTCCTGTTGTGGTGTCATGGTGGAGGGTCAGGGAAGGTCCCTAGGCCGAGAGCTATGTGCCGTGAAGGGCAGCCCTTCCCGGGGAGCGGATCCTGGCGGCCAGGGTGGCGTGGAGCAGCGTTGAGCGGCATGGTGGGCGAGCAGGGCTCGGAGCCCACCTCTGTGCGGCGGGAACTCCCGAGAGCCTGAAGCAGGGTGCGAGGCCAGCCCAGGAGCCCAGCAGTGGCCAGGCCATGGGTCAGGGAGAAGCGGCCGCTGTCCCCAGCGGTAGAACCTATCAGACCCGCTGCTAATGTTTGGAAGTGGGGTTGAGGGAGGACAAAGGCAAAGTCGCAGACCTGGGAGCCAGGTGCAGGTGGCGGGTGGGGGAAGGTGCGCTTGGGCAATTCAAGAGCTGCTGCTGAAAGGGAGGCGTGAGTGGGTGAGGGTGGCATACATCACTGGCTTGAGGAGCAAAGGTTGCTGGCAGTGACCGTGTTTGCGCAGAAGCAGGGGAAGACGGGTGGGGCTCTGGAGGGACACAGGTAGGTCAGGCGCTCAGAAGAGGCTGGGCTAGAGAGAGATGGAGGGCACTGAATCCTGTGCGACCCCCTCCCCCGGGAGACTGTGCGGGGAGAGCCTGCACATTAGGACTGGGTGGCCCCCGGGGACACTGCGGGGATCTTTCACTTTCTCACTGTTAAGTGTTAGCAACCTGCCCGCACGCGATGTCCTTGCAGGGCCCCCCAGGGGAGTGTGAAGGCGACATTCAGGAAGCCCAGAAAAACCCGCAGAGGGACACGCAGTCCCAGCCACGGCCCCCTCTCATTCACACTCTGCATGCCTGCCTCCCCCATCCCACCCAGGCTGTGTTGGGTTTCTCCCCTTTCAGCATCTGTTGCTCATCAGGAGCCATATCTCTCATGTTCCCCAGCACCCCTTTAAAGATTTTATTTTACAATTTATACACAGTAAAATTCACTCTGCATTAGGTTTAAGTTTTTAATGACAGTATGCGCCGACATCGGTAATGTCTGCTTTCATCCGCTGGTCTGACTCAGAGGCAAAGCCTCTTGAACCCTCCATGCAAATTCATGCGGAACAATGCAAACAAGGAGCAGGGCTGAGGGTCTGAGGGCTTCCTCTGCCCCAAGCCTGGGTGGCAGAGGCCAGGCATCTTGGAGGGAGGCAGCGTGGCTCCCCTGGGACCCTGCCTCCACTGACTTCCCCAGAGCGGGCCCTAGGAGGGTGTGGGAGCCCTGCCTGCAGTGCCTGGGCGGAGCAGCCCTGTCTGGTCAGGCCCAGTGAGGGATGTGGGGGGTGTGGGGGGTGCTGGTGTGTGTTCGCGTGTCAGACGGGCAGGGGCCTGTGGATGACCCGTGGCCGATCTTGTCCAAACATGGTCTTCGTAGCCCCACAAGGGCTGGGAGAGACACGTGCCTTGAGCAAGGAGAGTGAGCCTGAGTGGATGGCGGGAAGCACCTCTATTACCTTGAGACAGAGAAAGATCAAAGGTCAGAGTTCACTTCCATTCCCCCATAGGCTTCGGTGTAAAAGTGCTTGTAAGAAACTCTGCTCCTTCAAGCAAAGTTGGAAAAGTGGATGAGTGTTTTCTAGCAGGGTGACAAGACCATGGCTGGACTCTGCTTGGGTGTGGTTGCCCGGGTCCCGCGGTGGCCCAGGTACAGTTAGGCAGACTGGGGTGGGGGTGGCCCCCACAGGTGCCACGCTACACCCAGCTCAGGATTTGGCTCCCACTAGCTCCAGGGTACGCTGTGGGGCCTGATGCCCCCTCCCTTGCCCACCGTGTCCCCTGGTGCCTGTCGGCTGTCTCACCGTCCCTTCTCTCCCCACTAGCCTTGGCAAGCACAGGCCTTCGCGGTCCCCTGTTGGCTGGCCAGTAGGAAGTCCTTCCCTTTGGTAGCTGGTGGCCAACCCAGAACTTCTGGTAGCATCCTGGAGGACAGCAGCAGAGGGCCCAGAAGAGCAGTGCCTGCTCCCCAATGACCCACGTGGGTCCAGAGCAGCCTGCAGGGCAGCGATTACCAGTGTGTGCTGTGGCATCAGACTGACCGGGGGTTCGGTCCAGCTCTAGGGCCACTGACCACGTGACCCTGGCCGTGGCCCATGTCTACGCTCCCAACGGCGGCGGCGGCGGCGGCGGCGGCGTCGAGCCTCTCGGTGCCCAGGGCACAGCCAGAGCCCGAAGGGCGGCCCTGTGTGCGCCCCCACCCACCGGGCCCCCGTGCTCAGAGAACTAGGCCGCTGCGCTACGGTGTTCATCAAACTGAACTTCTTTATTAAGTGCCAAGGGTCCGGGCGGGCGCTGTCCCCCGCAGCCCCTCTGCCGAGACCAGCGCTCGGCGCGCCCCCGCCCCGGCTGCAGCGGGGGCGCCAGGCGCGCTCCGGCTGTAGTGTGGCAGCCGCTCACTTGACGTGCTCGGCCGCGTGCGAGGAGCAGTAATACTTCTTGTGGGCGATGAAGGTGGACAGGCTGCTGAACTTGATGTTGCACAGGCGGCAGTACCGGTGACTGCCGGGAGGCGCGGGCGCCGGCGCCCCCTTGCCGGGGGTCTGGACGCCCTTGTCCGAGTGGGAGGGGGGCGTCGGCGGGGGCGGCAGCACCGCCTCGGGGCTCGGGGACGGCGGCGGGCCGGGCCGGGGGCTGTCGTCCGCCGCGCCGGGGGCCGGCTCCCGCGGCTCCTGGCCGTTGAGGCCGTCGCGGGGGGGGGCGGGCGAGGGCGTCCGGGCGCCGGGGCCGGGGCCGGCGGGGGGCTGGCCCAGCAGCAGGCCGTGCGCCAGGCGGAAGTGCTCAATGAGGTCGCCGCGGACCACGCCGTTGGGCGGGCAGTAGGGGCACACGACGGCGCCGCCGGGCGCGTCCTCGGGGGCGGCGCGCAGCTGGCGCGGGGCGGCAGGGCACGAGAACTTCTTGTGCGCCAGGTAGGCCTCGAGGCTGTGGAAGCTCACGCGGCAGGCCGTGCACTCGTGGTAGTCGGCCAGCGCAGGTAAGCCGGGCGCAGGCACAGGCGCCTGCCGCCGCGGCTTCTTGCTCAGGTCGATGGGGCCGTCGGCGGCGTCGGGCCCGCTGCTTCCGCTTCCGGGCCTGGGCGACGGCGACGCGGGCGGCTCGGAGGCGGGGCCGAGCGGCGCGGGGGCGGGGCCGGCGGCGGGGGGCGGGGCGGGGCCGGCCGCGTGCAGCTCGTACAGCTTGCGGCGCCTGCGCGTGCGCACGGGCGGCGCGGCAGGCGCAGAGGGCGCCGCCGGCGCGGGGGTCCCGGGGGTCCCGGCGGGCGCGGGCCGGCGCGGCGGCGGGTCGTGACGCGAGGCACAGTAGTAGCGCTTGTGCACCGTGTAGGTCTCGTGGCGGCTGAAGCGGATGTTGCAGGCCTCGCACAGCGTCCGGCGGGGGTCGTCGTCCTCGTCCGCCCCGCTGCCCGGGTTCGGGCTACCTGGACTGCCTTCCCGGCCCCGGCCGCCCCCCTCGGCCTCGGGCTCGGCCTCGGGGGTGGCTGCGCCCCCCGCCTCGTCCTCGCGCGTCCCGGAGCCTGGCGACGCGTGCCTCGCATCGGCCTCTGGGGGCGGTGGGCCCGGGGGCGCGCGTGTGGGGGTCGCGGGCACCTTGGCCCTGCGCGCGGGGGGCGCGTCGTCGGGCGGCCGGCGGCCGGAGCAGTAGAGGCGCTTGTGCACATAGAAGTTGTTGACGTTGTTGAAGGTGATGTCGCACTCGAAGCACGTGGCGCCCTTGGGGGCCCCCGCGAAGAGGCCGGCCTGCGACCCCGCTCCCGCCTGCAGCCGGCTGTGCACGAGCTCGGACATTTTGGCCAGGATCTCTGAGGCCGGGGGCGCGGCGGGGAACTGCGGCAGGAAGAGCGCGCCGGCTGCCAGCCCCAGCTCGCCGGGTCCGGGGCTGGAGCCGGGCGTGGGGCTGGTCAGCTCGGCCTTCACCCTGGCCGGAGCGGGGCTGGGCGGTGAGGGTGACCGCGATGCGGCCGTGGGCCCTGGTTCCGCCTCGGGCTCCTCCGTTGTGGCCTCCGTCTTGATGGCCCGGGGCGCTGCCGGGGGCTCGCTGCTGCCCCCATTCTGGGAGGCGGCTCTGGCCTCTCCATTGGTGGTCTCTGCCAGGGCCTTCCTCTCCAGTCCTGGGGATGGGGTGGGCGCCAGGCCCAGGTCGGCAGAAGCCAGGGGGCCGTGCAGGGCCGTGTGCTGCTGGAAGCTGGCCAGGCTGTCTGCAGGGAGACCCCAGGGGCCACACTTCAGGGCTGGAGCAGGACTTACCTGGGCCAGACCTGAGGAGGGGTAGGGTGGGAAGGGGAGAACTGGACTGGGTAGAGGTGGCGGAGGGCCAAGATTGAAATTGACCCCTGGTTGCCATTAGGACAAACCCCATCCCTTCCCAGCCCAGGGCCTCACCTGGGGGGAGCTTGGCAGTGGGGTGTCCGGCCCCTGGTGAGTAGATCTCAGCCTTGGAGCCCGGCTGGCAGACCATGTGGTTGGTCACCAGGTGGCTGTAGAGGATGTCCCTTGTGGTGGAGATGAAGCCACAGCTGTGGCAGACACCTGCAGGCAGGCTGTGGTATCAGGGCCCTGGGGTGGGGTGCCCCCCCAATCCCCTTCCCAGCCCCCACCTACCGCTCAGCGTGTCTGTGTGCACCTTGAGGTGCCGCTCACAGTTGGCCTTGGTGGTAAAGGCCGACAGGCAGATCAGACATACAAAAGGGCGTTCTCCTGGAACACAGGGCTGAGTGAGGGGTGGGCTCCTGGAGCCCAGCTGGCCAAGGACCTGTGACATGGGGGCTCTGTTTAAACCCTGCCTCCTCTGCCCCTTGTCCCCTGGGACTGTGGCAAGGGCCCGGCCCCGAGCTGACCATTCTGATGAGCACCGGTGGGCCATATACTCAGCACTGTGAGGTGCCCTAGGGGAATAACACGGGTCTATCTGGCAGGGTGGGCACCAGGAGCCAGATAGGACAGAAATGCATTGTTGGGTGGGCATGCACACTGCATTGCAGACTGCAGCGGGGGGGGGGGGGGGGGCGTGGTGCTGCAGACCGCAGCGGGGTCCCGGGGAGGAGCGTGGTGCTGCAGACCGCAGGGGTCCTGGGGAGGGGGCGTGGTGCTGCAGACCGCAGCGGGGTCCCGGGGAGGGGCGTGGTGCTCACCGCTGTGGCTGCGCATGTGGATCTCCAGGGAGCTGGCGCTGGGGCAGCTCTTGCGGCACTGGGGAAAGGGGCAGACGCGCTCGTTGGGGTAGGTCTCCTTGGGCTTGTCGGCGGCGGCTGCTGCGGCCGTGGAGCCGGTGGTCTGGCGGCTGGCACAGTAGTAGAGCAGGTGGGCTTGCAGGTTTCTCTCGCTGCGGTACCAGATTCCACAGTCTTTGCAGGGGAAGACGTCTTCTGTGGGGCGAGGGAGAGGTGGGCACAGGCTGAGGGGGGAGCCCGCAACTCAGGGCAAGGCATGGAGCCTCGAGAAACGGAGGGCTTGGCGCCGAGGGCCCCTGGCTTCCTGAGGAGTGAGGTTTGTGAATGGGGCCTTCCCTCCTGGTCACTGGGTTTTCTAGCTCTCCAGGATGCCCCAGGACTGCATGGATGGGGGGGGGGGGTCTCTGAGTAACCCCCCAGGCTGGCCCCCAGGCTGCCTCCCAACAGTGAGCCCCGCAAAGAGATGCCGGAGCTTCAGCAGGCGCCCGCGGAAGGGCTGTGGCTATGCCCACAGGCACCCGAGGGAGGGGGGCTGGCCACGTGCCGGTGATTGTGTGCTGTGAGGGGGCTTGAGGGATGGCGTGGACCTGGGCCCCTGTCGGGGAGGAAACGTGCGTGTTCGTGGGAGCAGGTCTGAGCAGCCAGGTGCATGGGGAACCCGTGAAGCACACGGGCAGGAGGACGAGAGAGGAGCGTGGCTCTGGGCGGCCTAGGGTGGGGTGAGGCTGGGGGCTGCAGAGGAAGAGCAGCTCGCCCTGTGTCTCCCGTTCGCTCTCCCCGCAGCGGTTTCACATCAAGTACTGATGGGCCAACATTGCTTAATTCACGTTTATCTCAAGACAGGTGGCCTGGGACTTTTCGGTTTATAGGAGCTTAGATTGTGGGGGCTGGGGGGGGGGTCCCAGCTGGTGAAGGTCTCTGACAGGTGGTTCTCAGGGTCTTTGAGCAGGATGCTGCGGAATGCTGTTTGTCTCTGCTCCATGGCCCCTTGGCTGAAGACAGGGCAGGGGGAGGGCTTGTTCTGGGCTCTGGGACGTGTCTGGGCTCTAGTGCAGCTTAGGACCCAATTCTTATCCCGGTGTCTCTGAGGTTTATCCTGGGTCCACAGTTGTGGCAGACAGGGTCCTCAGGGCAGCTCTGTTCTCTATTAGCTGAGGCGCTGAGCTCTGAAAGGCCCCTGGTGGGTTTGTTTCTATACCTATGGGGCCAGGGCTGGGAATGGTGCTGCTGGCTGTGGGTGGGGAGAGGGGCAGGGGGCCTCAGAGGCCCCTTCAAGCCCTGGCCTTAGCCCTGAGGTTTGGTGAGGACGGTCATGGTCCCCCTACCCCCAGGGCTGACCACAGCCGAGTCCTGGTGGTGCAGGTAACCTACACAGATGCCTGGTGTTACCACGACCCCGTTGCACAGGTGAGAAAACAGAGGCCAGAGTGGTTGAGTCTCAAGAATTAAACCAGGTATGATGGACTCTGTATTGAGGCTTTTCTAGCCCACAATGGCAACAAGTCCTGTTTCAGGGTGAGGCGTGGACACCAAAGCCTTAGACTGAAGGGGAGAAAGCTCTCCCAGCACCTCGGAGCGGCCCCACCGCCTCAGCGCTGGGGACGGGACTGACCCTGCTGGGCCACCGTGGGCACCAGATGTTCCTGGCGACCAAGGTAAGGTGGCCGTCCTGGCCCTGGAGAGAGCCCCTTCCAGTCACCCCTCTCCCCGCAACCTGTGTCTGGACAGGGTCCTGCACCCAGTCCCCCACGCTCCCTGGAGGGCTCTGGGGGGTGAATCTCACACGTGCAGCTCGGCCCTCTCCCCGCCCCCCCGTCATTTCCACCAGCCCACAAATGCACACCAGGATTGCCTGAGTTCCAGCAACGCCAGCATGTCCCCTCCGCACACTCCGTCTCTCCTGCTCACTCAGCTCCGTGGGCCCGTCTCTGCCCTTGGTCTCTCCACAGCCAGGATGTTGTGCACCCCCGCTGCCTGGCCCCCAGCCGCCTCCAGGGCTCCCCTTTGGTGTCCCAAAGCCATCTGGGGTCAGGGTGCTCAGAGTGGGCCAGGGCAGGTTCCCCATCCAGCCTGTGCTTCCAGCCCTCCTCACGTTTGACTTCCTCAAAAGGTCACTTCTAAGTTCGCAGCCCTGCAGTTGGATCCTACCCTTCACTAAATAAAAGCCCCCCTGGTTGGGTCCCCGTTGCTCTGAGAGGAAATCCTGGCCCTTGCCTGGAACCACTTTGGGAGAACCACCGTGCTGGGCTTGGGCCCCAGCACCCCCAATAAAGTTGGCCACGGCCATCCTATGATCGTGTCCCCACCTTCAGGAGATGCATCGTGCTCGAGGCCACCCCCCCCCCCGGTCCTCGTAAGGCTGTCTGTGCCACTCAGGAGTGGTGGTGCCCTCGGGACAGGCTGGGTGACCCCAGACCCCTTGGTTCAGTGTGGATGGCAGGAGTGCAGCAGAGTAAACCCTACTTCGCAGTGACACTCTGACTCCGAGAGCATCCCAGCAGGGAGTGAGCGACGGGGCGCTCTCACCCCAGGTGTGCTCACGGGGTCGTTGTGCCCCCAGGGGACGCTTGGCCGTGTCTAGCGTGTAGACGCGGCCCTGTCATCTGCCGGCGTGGGAGCCAGGCTGCTGCTCAGCATCCCACCGTGGGCATGTAGCCTGCTCTGCTCGAAAGCTGCAGCTGGGCCTGGCTCCCCGCCCAGCTGGTGGGGTGAGAGCACGTGGGGCCCACCCCCGTGCCCACACTCCTCGGCTGCAGCACGGCTTGCTCTGCTCAGATCCCAGTGGTAACCCACCGTTGTGGGTCCACGGAGCCCAGGTGGCACGGGTCATGTACTCACTGTTGATGACCGCTGTGGCCAGGATGGACGCCATGCCGGCCTGCTGGGGCAGGAGCTGGATGTCTGCATGTGCGGGGGCTGGGCACTCAGGCTCTGCTGGCTCCTCCTTCACAGGGTGGCTGGGGGTGCCCTGGGGCTCGGCCGCCGTGAGCAGCACGCTCAGCAGTCCGCCCGCGGGCACCGGCTTGGTGAGTCTGCACCAGAGGGCTTCATCTGTGGGGGCAAAATCCTCGGTGGCGGGAGGGCCACGGGCGACTCACCCTACCATCCCGAGCCCCTCCCCACGGCCCCCTCTTGGAGACCAGGGGTCTGAAGTCTGAGGTGGGGGATGGAATCCAGGCCCTGGTCAGGGGGTGACCGTCTGGCTCCCTGGGCCTGCCCGCTCCCACCTAGTGGGAGGGCCCTGAAGACGCACGGCTGCCTGGAAGAAGGGTGGCCTGAGGGACAGGCAGCAGGGCCCTGGGCCAGGGGCCAGGGGCTGCCAGGCAGGCACTCCCGCTTCTCACAGCTCCACCAGGAGCCACCGTTCCCGCGGTAGCCAGCAGGGGGCAGCCTCTGCCAGCCACCCAGGCACCCGCCTGCTCACCTCCTGCACCCTGCTTGAGGCCACCAGGAACCCTACACCCCAGGCCAGCCTCGCGTCCGTCAGCTCCCGTGAGGACCTTGTCCTGCCTGGCAGACAGTGGCCAGAGTCCTGCTGATCGGGGCGGGAGGGGCAGGCCAAGCAGCACTAACTGGACTGCTTCCTGGCTGGGTGTACAAACCCAGGGCTGACAGCACCTCCAAGCACCCCTTGATGGGTCGGGGGCTGGGATCCTCCCCCACCCATGGAGGGGGACAGAGGGGTGAAGGGTGGCCCAAGTTCCCAGACGCTGGGCTCAGCACCTGCGCTGGACCTCCATCAAGCCACGGAGGCTCCCATGTGGGGACAGAGCTGGAGGAAGGGGCTGCCCACAAGGCCCCCTGGGCTGGGCACATGCCGCCAGGCCTGCCCCTGACGGCCTCTGGCTCCCTCCTGAAATGAGAGCTGCCCGCAGGACAGGGCTTTGGCTCCTCCGGGAGCATTCAGCTGAATGTGCTGCGTGCAGGGAGGCGACATGGCCGTGGCACCCCCCCGAACATTCCAGCAAAACAGAGCCCCCCACTGGGGAATGAGGCCCTCTCCTGTGGTTGCTGGGCATACACCCTCCCGACGGCCACGCTGGCTGGACAGACCTAGTGTGGCCGTAGAAATTGTCACGACTCTGTGCTGGCATCATCCCCTTGGGGACGGAGGGGATCTCCACTGCCCTGACATGCTGGTTGTCACACACCGAGAAGACCGTGTCACCCTTCGCTTAGGGGTCAAACCTCCCAGGCAGGCGGGACCGTGGGCTTGGCGATGGAAGCCCCTGCCTCACGTCTGAGTGGCCTGAGCTGTCTGAACTGAGCAATAGGGGAGGGGGATGCTCCCCCTCCTCCCTCCCGGGCCACACCTTCTAGAAGGTGCAGGGAGGCAGGCCCAGAAACAGAGGCCTGAGAAGGCCAGGGAACGTGGCCCCGGCCCCACAAGGCTGGGTCTGAACATGGCCCTCCTGCTCTTCCCCAGGACGAGCCAGACCACATAGGACTATGGTCTAGCTGGTACCTTGGCCCACCTGGCCTGGGATTCTCTGCTGACTCTGGCGGTCTCCCAGAGGCCCAGGAAAAGCAGCAGTGCCCCGGGCCCCCGAGACCCCAGGGCTGACCTCTTCAACCAGGGTGCCCGGAGGCCTGGCCCTAGCTCGCCTACTCTGCTCAGCCCGGCAGGCTGCTTTCCCTTTAAGGGCCAGCTGAGTGGTCCCCACCTGCCGGAAGGCCGCGAGGGAAGCGCCATGATACCAACCCTTCCTGTAGATCTCCGCGTTGGCTTCGGCCTCGGTCAGGGCCTGCGGCAGCGACGTCAGCCAGCAGGGCTGGTCCTCCAGCAGCAGCGTCAGGGCAGGGCCCTGGTGGGGGGGGGGGGGGGAGGAGGGGGCTCATCAAGGACCCGGCATGGGAAGACGCTGGCCGAGGGTCCCGCGTGGCACCCAGGGAGGAGTCCGTGACCCCCTGGCAGGGAGGCCAGGCTGCAGCCTGCTGCCCCTAACTGGGCGCTGTGCAGCCAACAACGAGCAGGCAGCCGGCACCTCCCACGTGCGGGGCATTGGACCCTCTTGGAAACTGAGGCCCAGGGAGCGGCGGAGCCGGGATTCGCGCCCACATCTGTGTTCTCGCCCTGCCTCCCTGCTGTGGCAGGCTGCTGGGTGCTACGGGGCAGCCCGTGGGGCACACGGGCCAGACCGAGCACAGGTTCCTCCCACACAGGCCCCCAAAGTGAGCTCCCAGAGCTGAGGCTGAGAGTGGCCTTGAGGAGACGGTGTCTCCCCAGAGAGGGGCTTCTAGGTCCTCCCCAAGGTTGGGGGGTGGTTCCCTGCCTGCTACAGGGCATGGCAGGCCCACCTCTGTCCCGTCCACCCTGAGGCCAGCCCACGGCAGACACAAGCACATCCTCCTGGGCCCAGTAGCTGAGGCCCCCAGGCAGCAACATGACCCCATGCCAAGGATGGCTTGGCCTCCCTGCGGCTCCCAGAGACTGACATCCGTGTGTGGGGTTAGGGCGGAGGGGGAGAGGGGGCAAATGGTGTGGCTCACGCCAGCACCACCTCGCCCATCCACCTCCTCCTCCTGGCTCTGTCCGCAAGCTGGGCCTTTGCAGTGCCTGGAAGGCAAGAGTGCTCTGGGCTCAGCCCATGAGGCTGCTGCTGCTGGGGGCCTGCAGAGTGGGGCTCCCTGATTTCTGACACCCAGGGCCACCCCAGCAGGAGAGGAAGCACACTGGTGCCAGGGAGGGAGGGCAGCCCGCGGCCCCGCTCTGCGGCCTGGCCCCTGGTCAGACATTGAGACCAGGCACAGGTCTGTGGGGGCAGAACCCTGGCCTGGCTTTGCCCTAGGAGGTTGGGGTGACCCCTGCCACATCGGGCCCTCAGCCCTAGTGCCAGGCCTGGGGTCTGGGCCGGCTGCTCCGACCAGGGGTGCCCAAGCTCTGCCACCAGGCACAGTACGCACCCACTTTGGGGCTTTTGTTTTATGCAAATAAGTGCATTTTATTCAGAAATGGTGCATGGGGACCTTGCGTCGGAGAACAAGTATCACCTGGAAACGCTGCCACCTAGACTGGGTGGCTGTGTGCACCCCAGGGGCCCACGCAGCCGCCAGCCGGGACACCACCATGGTGGGACATGATGGTGTGTGAGGTGTCCTCCGATTCTGGGTACCTCCCTGCCAGGTCCAAGCCCGGGTGATTCCCTGGGCTTTGCCACCTGCCCATGGACACCACAGGCTCGGGAGCCGGGCTTTGGGGTCCAGGCCAGGCGTGGCCTCCCCTGCTGTGACCTTGAGCTGAGTACCACCCTGCAATCCGAGGTTAGCCCTCTGTCCACTCTGCCCGCTCGTCCCTACCCTGCGGCAGGCTCAGGCCCACGAGCCAAGCGCTCCTGGGGAGACCCCTAACAAGGCTGGGGCAGCATGGCCAGTGGGGTGGCCATGGAAGGGGCAAGTGGCGACTAGTGGCCAGGGGGCCAAGCTCTAGCCATGGGAGCAGAAGCGGCCTGCACCCATGCCTGCCCTCTCTGCAAATGGGCACTGCCCCTCATGCTCGGAGCTGTGACCCAATCCACGTGCTTGTCGCAGGCCTGCCATCGCCTTGCTACCTGCTCCCGGTGGTGGGGCTGGGTGGTCGAGGCCTCTCTGCCACTCAGCCCCTCCTAGGGCACTGGAAGCATCGATCTGCGCGAAGCCCTCCCTTCCAGCCGTGCCCACCTGTGCGCAACCAGCACACAGAAAACAGGAGCCCCCCTGCCTCCTTGCTTTCACCTTCCCTTCGACCGGCAGGACACAGCAGGTGAGGGCTGAGCCTTTGGATGCAGAAGGCTGGGGTCCACTGGGGCCCCAGGTCAGCAACTGCCACAGGTCAACTCAGGGAGACCATCTCTGCCACGACAGGCAAACCCTGCTTTTTGCAGACAGCTGGTGATCCCACAGCTGGGGGTCCCGCCAGCTCAAAGGCTTCTGCTGGGGCCACAGTTGCGGGGGGGGGGGGAGGGGGCACAGCGGCCGGGCGGGGTTGCCACCGCGGCAGGTGACCGGTGGCCCCCACGTCCAGCTGCACTGACCTGGAGAGCGGCTTGCAGCAAGGCGGGGCCGGGCCTCCTGAGTCTCTAATGAATATTAATGAGCAGAGGAGGGTGAAAAAAATTAATCTGCCTGATCCTCCGATTGGCGCTGTGGTAACGATATGAAATCTAATTATTCGTCCCAATATTTCTAACCCTCAAACTGAGACTGACAGCCTCCCGGTAGGTTTAATGCTTATCACTCGCAGAAGCTGCGTGCTCCCAGCATGATAAAAACGCGCACGGCTTTGCTGACGCTGCAGAACCCCTCGTTCTCCGTGTACTGCCCGCGAGCGAGGGCGGCAGCGCTGCGGTCCCGCCAGGGCCCAGCGCCCGCGTGGCGACGGCGGGCAGGCCGGGAGGACAGGGAAAGGAGCAGAACGGGCCGGGGGGTCTGGGGCCGCCCGACTCGGCCCGTGACCCCTTGATGCTGGGGCATGGCCCCCCCGCCACTTGAATGGGGGCGGCTGGGGACATGACCTTCCATGGCCTCTCTCCCAGGCCTGCGCTTTGGTCCTAGGGGTGTGGGGCCACCAGCTGGGGAGGGTCTGACGGGTTTTTCTCTCCTTCTGCCCCAACCCCCCCAGTTCTGAGCAGCCCAGGAACAGAAGCCCCTTTCTCTGGTGGCTGAAGGCGTTGGGCCGAGGCAGGCCCTCTTCCCGGCCGGTGCTGCGCTGCCCGTACGCAGGGATGTGGGGTGTAAGCCTGGGAGGGGCTATGTGTTGCTTCCCTGCCTGGCCTGTGCTGCCGGCCACCTTCCCTCCACAGGCACCCCCGGGTCCCATCTGGGTCCAGCTCACCCTGGACCGGCCGTGTCCGGGTTCAGGAAGAAGCCTCTCCACCCACCCAGGCTGCAGCCCCTTGGGGTCGTGCCTGTTCCTCCTGGCTCCAGGATGGCCCCACCTGGCCCTGAGATGATGGGCGGCCACTTGAAGTTCTCTGGGTGCATCTGAGACCACTCCTTGTTTCCCCGAACAAAGAGGTCAGTGTCTGGATTCTGTGCCTGCCGATAACCATCAGAAACTCTATCTCTGCACCATCCGCTGTGACTTTATCTGAGGCTGATCCCAAACCTTGCGGGCCATCTCATGAAACAGCATCAAGGGGACAGGGGGGTAGGGGCCCCATTCAGGCAGGGGAAGCGCCAGACCGCCCGGCAGAAGGTCAGTGGGGCTGCCCCAGCCTCCTCGGGGCCACTGTGGGGCAGGCTCATGGGAGGCCAGGGCTGGGGCAGGGCCCCCACCCACCTCCTTCCTTCAGCTCACCCCGAGGAGTCATGTCCCTGCGTCCTGCTCGCCCCCTCCCAGAGCCAAGTGACTTTCTGTCCTCGGCTCTTCCTCTCCCCCAGACCCTGCAAAGAACCTACTTCACAGATGAGGACTGAGGCCCACAGCACTGAGTGATGCCCAGGGCCACAGGAGGTGGGTGTGTGTACACAGGACGGGAACTGGGGTGTGCGTGATCTTCGCTTCCTTCCACCCACCCACCACCCACCACCCACCCACCACCCGTCCCCCCTCCACCACCTACCCGTCCACCCACCACCCACCCACCACCCGTTCCCCCCTCCACCACCTACCCGTCCACCCACCACCCACCCACCACCCGTTCCCCCCTCCACCACCCACCCACCACCCACCCACCACCCATTCCCCTTCCACCACCTACCCATCCACCCATCTACTCAACCATCCATCCATCCATCCATCATCCATCCACCCATCCATCCATCCATCCACCCACCCACCATCCATTCACCCCTCCACCACCTACCCATCCACTCAACCATCCATCCACCTATCCATCCATCCATCCATCCACCCACCCACCATCCATTCACCCCTCCACCACCTACCCGTCCACCCATCTACTCAACCATCCATCCACCCATCTACTCATCCATCCACCATCCATCCACCCATTCCCCCTCCACCACCTACCCACCCACCCATCTACTCAACCATCCATCCATCCATCCACCCACCCACCACCCATTCCCCCTCCACCACCTACCCATCCACCCATCTACTCAACCATCCATCCACCCATCCACCCATCCATCCATCCATCCACCCACCCACCACCCATTCCCCCTCCACCACCTACCCATCCACCCATCTACTCAACCATCCATCCACCCATCCATCCATCCATCCACCCACCCACCATCCATTCACCCCTCCACCACCTACCCATCCACCCATCTACTCAACCATCCATCCATCCATCCATCATCCATCCACCCATCCATCCATCCATCCACCCACCCACCATCCATTCACCCCTCCACCACCTACCCATCCACCCATCTACTCAACCATCCATCCATCCATCTACTCATCCATCCACCCATCCATCCATCCATTCACCCCTCCACCACCTACCCATCCACCCATCTACTCAACCATCCATCCACCCATCTACTCAACCATCCACCCATCCATCCATCCATCCATTTGCCCCTTCACCCACCTATCCTTAACTTCCTGCCTCCACCCATCCATCTGTTCATTTGTTGAACAGTCCCCCAGAGCCTGGTGTGTGCCTGGTGTGGGGGGACCATGAACAGAACATGCTGTCCTGATCTCCCAGTGTGGATGCTGGAGTGGGGAGGCTGATAAGAAACCACCAATGGAGGCAGAACGTGCGAGAGACACAGGCTGAGAAGAGCATGAAGTGTGGTGGGGGGTGATGTGGGGAGCTGTGTGGACAGCAGGGATGTGGGCCAAGTGGCCCGCAGCCCTCTCCCTCGGGTGGCCCTTGGGCTTAGGGAGGGAGCCAGCTGTAAGGGTGGGTCTGGTGCCCATGGCTGCCCTGGCCCCAGTGTGGCGGGAGGTGTCCCAGGGTCCCTCAGACCAGGCGGTTCCTCCTCCTGGGCCTCCAGGAGGCCGGTCTGATTTGACCCTTTGCACCCACAGCATCTCCCAGACCCTGCTCCTACAAGTGCAGGTGGAGAGGCTGAGGTGGGGGGGGGGAGGGAGTCAGAGACCCAGAAAGGGCAATGGCAGGCCTCCCGTCCAGAGGACGTCCACCTCAGAGCGCCCCACACTGCCTTCCTCACCACCCTGGTACTCCAGCCAAGCCTGGACCTGACCATCTCCTCAGGGGCTGCCCCATGGAGGGTCAGAGGCCAACCTGGGCTGGACTCTGGCTCTGCTGCTTGCTAGCTCTGTGGAGCAGGCTGAATGTGCCCCCAAAGACATGTCTACCCAGAGCCTGTGGACACAGCCTTATTTGGAAAAAGGTCTTAGCAGATGTGATTAAATTAGGGACAATCCAGATGACATCCTTCTAGATTATCCAGTGTCCTAAATCCAGTGCCGAGTGTCCTTATAAGAGCAAAGAGGCAGAGGTGGGTGGCCCTGCTGGGAGGCTGGGCTCTGCTAGGCAATGACCCCTGGTGCCAGCCTCAAGGCTTCTTGCACAAGGGCTGCTCAGAGCCCATGGGGCCCTGAGGGCCCTGGCCCCACTGCCATCTCCAGCTGAGGGATGGGGGAGACCCACCCAAGGTCCCTCTATGCCGATCCCTGCATGAAGATGCACGACAGGGCAGGGCTCAGCTGGTCTCATTCCAACCACTCCGGAAGGGGCTTCTCCCCATTGGACCTGCTGTCCTCCTGGGCAGCCACAGCCCCTGCTGCCAGGTCTCACTGATGTCATGGTGGTCTCATGGCTATAGTGGGTAAGCCCTGGGGGGACTACTGGACAGATGGGTCGAGCCACTGTGGGCCAGCCTCGGCATGAGAGTTTGCTCATTCATTTGTTCGCTCATCTGCTCATTCATCCATCCACCCACCCACCTATCTATCCATCCATCTATCCGACCGTCTGTCCATCCATCCACTGATACATCCATCCGTCCGTCCATTCATCCGTCCATCCACCCATCCATCTGCCATCCATCCATCCATCTATCCACCCACCCACCCAGCCACCCAACCATTTTGAACATTTTTTTGGTATATGACTACAAATTTTAGAGTTGGCTGGGTTTCCAAATCCTGGGAAGGGGAAGCCACAGCTGGATCAGGGA
The DNA here is from genome assembly GCF_037043125.1 of Eumetopias jubatus. NCBI lineage: Eukaryota > Metazoa > Chordata > Mammalia > Carnivora > Otariidae > Eumetopias > Eumetopias jubatus. Next base: position 38,974,233 of record NW_028274816.1, on the reverse strand, counting down.
GGGACCTGCCCAAGGTCACACAGCATGTTGGTGCAGGAACCACTCTTGACCCAACCCTGGCCAGGCTCTGTGCACTTGCTGTGTGTTTCCTGGGGCTCCCACCCCCAAAAGTCGTGTGTGTGTGTGTGTGTGTGTGGACTGTGAGAGGAGCCCTCCATTCCCCCTCCCATCTGCAAGCAGCCCAGGGGCTGAGGAAACCAGCAGGGAAGGGTTGCCACACTCTATCAGAGCCCCCCTCTCTCCTTCCTCTCCAAACAGCTAAGACAAACTGCCTGGCGGCTGATAGGACGATCTGGGGTAGGAGGTGCATGGGGGACAGAGCTGGGACCCATCAGCTGAGCTCGATAAGGGGCTCGCTGAAATGTTAGCAAAAATATTTAGACAATAAATGAAGTATCGGAAAGGCGCACGTATCTTTAAGAAATCAATCATCGTGTACGGTGTGTCTGGACACTCGGCGCCAAGGCGCAGATAGCGCCTGCTGGGGAGATAAGGGTTAATCAAGGATTTAATTCTGTAGGAGATAAAGCTGCAGGGAAGAGCCTGAGAGGTTCCTTCCTCCCTCAGCTCCTCGGCAAGAGCCTCAAAGGCCACTGGCTTCCCTGGCGCTGGTCCCTCGCTCCCCGTGGACATTATCTCTCCGCCTGGAGAGCGTCTCCAACCTCGTGCCAAGTCTCCCCAGGCTGACCTGCGCCCCGGGCCCAAGGAGGACAAAACCCTCAGAGGGGAGGGCGGGGCGGGGACCTGGCCAGGATTCTGGGGCCAGCTCAGCCCTGTCCTTACAGAGCCCGCAGGGGTCTCCGCTTGAGCAGACGTGGGTTGCAATTCTCCCTCTGCTATTTGATCCTGGTGAGTTTACCAAGTCACTTAACCTGCTGGAGACTCAGTTTCCTCATCTGTAAAATGGGGAGTATGCCTCACCATGGTGCAGCTGGGGAAGACCAGGGCCTGGGCGTAAGGATGGGCGCACCTCGGTGTGTGCAGTGAGCGACACCTGTGTGTCCTGGAGGGACTGACTGTCTCCAGAGTGGGGGAGCAGAGGAGAGAGGTGCAGGCCGCACGCAGCTGCACCCCTTTGTCCTGTCACTGCTTATGAGAATTAGGAGCCAGGGAGCTCCCAGCCCACACACTCCTCCTTCCAGCCATGAACTGCCCCTCAACAGCCCACCCTTTGAAAAGAGAACTGCTGCTTGCATGCCTCCAGTGATGGGGAGCTCATTGCCTCAAGAGACTGCCCTGAACACCAGGGTCTCCATTCCCGCAGCGGAGCCAAAGTCTGCCTTGTGGTTGCCACTGTTTTCTCCCTGCTTGGGCCATGGGACAAGAGGGTCAGCCGTCCTGCAGGGTGGTGGTAAGCTGCCCTGGAAGGCGGGTGTGCCATCAGCTGCCCCACTTCGCAGACCGGCTACAGCTCTGCCCGCCCACCCTCTCCTCTGCAGGGATGCTGGAGGGTCTGCAGGCTCAGGCCCCAGGGACCCCTCAGGGCCTCCCTGTGTCCCCACTGAGGCCCCACAGGCTCAGGAAGCAGAAGCTCAAGGAGCTCAGGAACCTGCCTGGGAGCAAAACTGCCATGAGGGAGGAGGCCACGGGATCGGGACCCTGCGCCACAGGGATGGCCTGGTCACGGGCTGGGAGCCCTCGGTCCTGGGCCAGCCTCCCGCTGAGTGGCTGAGGCCTGCACGTGCTCCCCTGAGCCTGGGCGCTCTGCTGTGATGGGTGGTGTGGATGGCCCAGGGGGCCTCAGCCGGGCTGCATGTTTAGACCCTGGGAGACTGCCCAGATCTCTGGAGGCCCAGGCCCAGGCCCCAGCCCAGAGATTCTGACTCCGGTGGGTACTGTGAACGGTGGTCTGAGGGTCTGCAGCTGGGGACTCCTCCTGCAGCTCCCCACCAGCCCTGTGGACACTGTGCAGCCCGAGTTCCTGCACCCTGGTTTCTGCGGCTGAGAAATGGGGGCTCTGTCGGGCTGGAGCCGGATGGGGCTGTCAGGGCAGCATGGGGCCTCTAGGTGTGGGCGGACCCTTCCCTGCAGCCCTGACACTGCCTGCTGACCACACGGAGGCTGACCAGAGGCCCACACCTGGGGCCTGAGGACCAGGAGGCCCAGCACTGCGGGGCACCCGCCAGCCAGGGTGCACCTGGATCAAGTCGCACCTGAATGCAACATCGGGAATCAAAAAGGGCCCAGGCCGTGGCCGTGCCTGCACGTCTGGGGTGCCTGAGCCCAGGCTTGAGGGGACCTACTCCGGGTGCCTCCTGGCCTTTCAAGCGAGTGGCAGCAGGGCTGGGAGAGGCTTCTTGAATACACGTCACGGTCAGGTCCCTCCTGGTTCCGGTCCTACCCCATGCTGCCCATTCAGCTGCCTGGTTTCCCATACATCAGTGCCCTTTCTTCCCCAAAATGTATTTTCAAAGGGGCCTTTGTACCCATGCGAGAGGACGCAGACCGACTTGCCATAAACAGAAGGCAGTCCACAAGTAACCCCGAAGCGAGTGACCCCCTGGCGGTGGCGACTAGTGGAGGGCGCTGCCCGGGTGGGCTTCTTACTGACACAGGCCAGAAGTGCTGGGGAGGTGAAGGACCCTGAAGGACCCACAGGGACGAACTGAACCTTAGCCTCTGCTGCTGCGGTCCCCCAGCTCCCAGAAAACTGCCTCGCTTGCCCCTGTCCACGAAGGCCAGGTCCAGCCTCCCACTTCACACACCCATTTCTTTCTCTATCTTGCCAGCTTCTACTCATCCATTAAGGGCCTCTTCCAAAAAGCCCTTCCCATGTCACCTCCTCCAGGAAGGCTTCCATGTGCTTCCAGGCAGTCAACTCCTTCCTGCCGTCCTGGTCCCAACACCTCAGGCCCCCCTCTCCCGACCCACTGCACGCGGAGGGGCAGGCGCTCCTAGGCTGGAGCATAACCCTGGCTTGGCTCCAGGGGCGGAGGGGGTCTGTGCCCTGGGCCAGCCTGTGCCCTGGCTGCGGCCCTGCGGCTGGTGGGGGGGGTTGCCGGGGGTGGGGCTCCTTACCGGTTCCACTTGCCCAGGGGACAAGGCTCTGCTCTGGAGGTTCCCGCGGAATGGGCCCCAGGACAGGCCCTCGGTGAGGCTGCGTCGAGCCCGCACGCACCTCTGCCCGTCCTGCAGCAGCAGCTCCAGCTCGCCTGTGGGGAGAAACATCGGGGGTGTGAGGCGTGCCCCTTGGCGGCGACCACCCAGCCCCGCCACCTGCCTGGCACAGTCCAGCTCAGCAGCTCCATCCCCGGTGGGGATGGGGGTGCCCTGGGGGCCTGAGTTATGGGGACGGCGGCCAGTGTGTGGTTCTGGGAGCCGGACCGGCCCCGGCAGCAAGCCCTTGTCTGGGGGACAGCAGAGACGGGAGGGGGTGTCTGTGGCTGGATTTGAGCCGGTAGGACCATGGCTGCTCTGTGAGGACACGTGTCTCCTGTAGCACCTGCCCGTGCCCAGGATGCACGCATGGACTTGGGTCAACCCCGCAGCTTACGTTAGGGGGGCACACGGTGGAGGGCGAGGAGGTGGATGAGGCTTGCCTCCTGGTCTCCGCACAGAGTCCTCCCAGCCCCCCCCACCAGCCTGAGCCCCCCACATCCACACAGCAAGCCTGTGGCGGAGGCTGTGGAAATGCTGGGCCCTGATTTCCCCATCTCTAAGACTTCCTGTCTCCTGGCGCTGCACGAGGCTTGAATGCGTTCATCCACCAACACGCTTAGCACAGTTCAGAGGGGAAACCAAGTCAAAGAGCCACGCACCTCCCCATGGCCCTCGGCGAAGCCAGAATCTGCCCCTGGGTGGTCCTGACGTTGGCTCCGTTCACTCCCTGCAGATCGGCAGGGACAGGGACTGTCCCCAGAATGCTGCTGCCCCCAACCACCCTCCCAGGACCGCCACTCACTTTCTGGAAAGGTCTGGGCCCTGAGTCTTCCTGCCTCTCTGCATGGCCTCTCCTAGCTCAGGGTGTAAGACGCTCGGGGGCTGCGGCCACCTGTGCCATGGTGGGGGGCGGGGCTGCAAACTCTCCAGGCGCCGACAGCTCCCATGGCCCAGGCGGTGGCCCCCGTGGCACGTGTTGGAGGGCCACCACAGGATGTGGTCACATTTCTACAGACAGACGGGCCTCTGCTCTGAGTCCCTGAGAATGTCATTCTCCCCAGGGCGGGACGTGGGGTCGGACAGGGTCTGCATTCAGGCTCCCGGGTTCAGCCCAGCCTCACTGCGCGGTCCACAGGACCTTCTACAATGGGCTGAATGATGGCGCCCGGAAGACACCTCCACCTAGAACTTGTGAATGTGCACTTATTTGGAAAAAGGGTCTTTGCAGATGTAATCAAGTTAGAAGCCCGAGAGGAGACCATCCTGGATTTAAGGTAGGACCCTAAATCCAACGACAGATGTCCTTATAAAAGACACACAGAAGAGACAGAGAAGGCGGCCACGTGAAGACAGGCAGAGACCAGAGTGATGGGGTCAAGAGGAAGCCGCACTGTAGCCCCTGGAGCTGGGGAGAGAGGAAGGACCCTCCCCCCAGAGCCTCCAGAGGGAGCGCGGCTCAGCGCTCCAGTGTGGAGAAAACAGATTTCTGATGTGTTAAGACCCCAAGGTTGTGTGTGTCGGGGACACCCTGGGAGATTCACACCGGGCATGTCACCTGCTCTGCCTGAGCCTCGTGGGACAAGGGCATGCGGTGGTCACGCCCTCAGAGGGCGGTCCCTTCCCTGCTCCCACGCCCTCTGCCCAGGAAGGCTGGGCCACCTTGTACCTTGGGTGCCATCGGGGCTGCCTGGGCCCATGGAGGCCTCACGTGGCCTGGCCTGGTCCCCAAGCAAGCGCTGTGGCGGCAGCCCCACTTCCTGGAGCCCCGATCGGGCAGGCTGTGGCCTTAATGGGCCCGATTATCAGATAACTGCCGGCCTAATGGCAGAGATAAGGTGTAAATACGCCAGGAGGCCCAGCTAAAACGTTCTAACTGGGTCCTTGTCTTCCCAGGGGCAGATAAGATGGCAGGGGACCAGGTCAAGCCTGAGGAGGCCGGCGCCCCTTTATCAGCCCCCCAGAGAGGGGGGCAGAGACTGGCTCTGTCCCTTTGCAGCTCGCTCATGAGGGGCCATGTCCCTTGCCAGCCCAACCAGGGCCCCTGGGCCCCCGCCCAGGGCGCTGCCCATGGGCCACCCCCTCCCTGGCCCCGCAGGCCCCATCCTCAGGGATGGGAGTGTGACCCAGCCGGCACAGTCACCCACCCCTGCTCCAGTGGTCTGATGGAGTGGGCCCTCTCTTTACGCCCCCGGTACGGGCGAGGACACTGAGGCCTCGAGAGGTCACGAAGCTGGCAGCGGGATGTCAGGGTCTGAACCCAGGCCCCTGGGTGTACGTGGGTCTCTGGTTCCCGCCCGCTGGCCCTCAGGGGACGGGCGTGCATGAGGGAGCATAGGAGGAAGAGAAGGCTGTCTAAAGGCAAGCTTGCGGGGACTCATTTGTCGTCCACCCATCTGCCAAGCCATCCGAGGCTGGTGGGGAGCTCGTGATGGACTGAGCCTGGGCACCTCCCACCCTGACTCCCCAGCCCATGGCGGGGGGCGGGGGGTCAAGGAGGAACTGTCCAGTGTCCTCATGCTGCAGCCTGCCCCTCTGCGGGCAACCAGAAACCTCAGAGCAATCCGGGCTCGGCTCGCACTTGGGCCTCTGACCAGGGATGGTCGCACGCCTCTCTGGACTGCATTTCTCCTGCTGGGACCCCAGACGAGACAGGGCAGGTGACCGGGAGCCCCTCCATTTCCACCTCATTCCCTGTCAGCCTCCAGAGCATGTGGAAGGAGCCCATTCTGGCCTCGTCGGGCACGGAGCCCCCATTAGGACATGACACCTTCCACCTGAGGCTGGTGGCCCACCTTCCCATGGGAGGAGCAACTGGGAATTCAGTGTGTGGGGGGCTGGTGCGGGGGTCCCTGAGAGTGGAGGAGGAGTGGGGGCAGCCCTGGGCTGTCTCAGGGCCCCGGCCTCGTGGTGATAGAGGGAAGGAGCCGAGCCAGTGTGCCTCCCCATCCTGCCCACGTGGGCACCCACAGGCAAACAGCCACGCTCCCTAATCGGAGCCCCAGGGCCGGTGGGCCGAGCCTGCCAGATAACAGTGTGGCTGGTGTTTCCCACGGCAGCCACACTCCATCTTCTGGGTATCATGCATTGCCAGAGGGAAGGCTGGCCCCCGATAAAGGCTGCCATTCTGCAAGCCTGAGGGCAGAACCCACTCAGGCCTGGGAGAGGTGAGGAGGCCAGGGAACCGAGGAACTTGGGCTGGGGATAGGTCAATGCTCACCACGAAAACCCACCTTTCTGCTTCAGGGAGGCCGGCTCTGAAGGGCTGTGCATTAGGAAGGGCTGTGGCAGGTACCTGGCTGGGGGAGGGGAACATGGCTGGATCTCAGCCCCAGCTCACCCAGAGCCCTTGTTACAGTGCACAACCTGGGCAACTGTATATGGTGGCCCTGGTGATGTTCAACATCCATCTACTCAGATAAGCTATTTCTAGCAAACAGTTCCTGTCCAACCTTTTGCATGGTGGAAACAGGGTCAAGGGTATTGGAGCCTAGTTAGCACCTGCCAGAGACCCTCTCCTAACCAGAAGCAAAATTGCATCAGCAAAGTGGGGTGGGTGGGGCCACCCACTCCTGGCAGGCCTGGGAGCCTCATAAGGGTTCAGCTCAAGGCCAAGAATGAAATAAAAGTATAGATGAGTGAGGGCAAGGGGCGAAGGGGTGGGAGACGCGGGGCTGGCGGGCAGGGACTGACAGGCAGGAAGACACAGTTATTTTTAAACAGCCTCTATAATAGCCAGAGGACCCGTGGTGGCCGAAGAGACAGCTCCCAACCACACACACAGGAAACCTGGGGCCACGAGCACCCCAGCCACACTGCAGGCTCTGTCTCTGGCCTCGGGGCTCAGTGCTCACTCAGTCACAAAACCCTGTGTGGGCACCTGGTACAGCGATGAGGGAGCCATAGCCTCTTGCCCTCTATGTCTCCCAGGAAACATGGGCGGTGGCAGCTGGGAGGGTGGGCCAGTTGGGGTGGGCTTCCAGGTGGAGGTGTCCTTTTCCTGGGCAGCCTCCTGTGATCTGGCTACTTTCTCTTCCCAGCTCCAGCCCGGTGCTGGCCTCCATCCCCGTAGTGAGCTACGGGGGTGATGCCACCCGCCCTGAGAACGCATGATCCCAACACGCTTCCTGGCCCCATTCATGGAGCCTTAGCCACGCGCCTGGTACAGTCCACTGAAGTTCTCCCCCACGCACAGAGGAGGACATTGGGGCTCAGAGAGGTTAAGCTACGGGCTCAAGACCCGCGACGGGGAGGTGAGAGGTGCACCAGAGCCCCAGCCACGCTCACGGCCAGGTCCCCGACACCCTTTTCTGGGCTGATGCAGAAGGTGGCAGGGCGACGGGGACGCCGCTGGAAGGGAGGTGGGTGTGCGCGGCAGGCTGACTCCTGCTGTGTCCTCAGTTTCCCGTTCCGTACTGGTCTCCTCGGGGAGGGGGCAGGCCCCCATGGGGGTCGGGCTCTCACTACAGACACCGCATCAGGGCAAGGACTAATTCATTCTGGCAAACAACCCCACACACATTATTTCAAGAACAAACACGCCGCAGCGGGATTCAATTTCGCCCCCCAAGCATCTGGGAGGAACCAGACGAGAGAATTCAGCCCTTGCATATTTACATGATTTAAATGTCGGTTTGGGTCTCAAAGCCCTCCGACAGCGTCCCAAGGGGACAAAGGAGGCAGGGCTGAAGGTTGCCCCTTCCGGGGTCCCGACAGAGGGGGTGGCCGGGTGAGAGACCTGGCGTCTGGGATCAGCAGGCCACGGCCGGGTCCCGCCGCTGCCCAGCGCCCGCTGGCCTCAGTTTCCAAGCCGGGCCGGTAGCTCTGAGGGTAAAGGCGAGCATGTCAGTCTGAGAGGCCAGCACTGCTCTTCCTCTCCCTGGGCTGTCCTGGGTCGTGGGGCCCAGCCCAGGGTGGCCACTGAGCCACGGCCCCCGGCCCGGCTCTGCCTCGTGCCCTGCAGAGCCCTTGGGGGCCAACCTCCACAATGCGCACAGTGAGCCAGTGAGGCGGCGGCTCTGGCCTGCAGAAGCGGCCCAGAGAGCTCGAGGTTCCACGGCAGGGGTGCAGCCACTGTGCCCAGACCTGACCTCCTTTCCGACGGAGGGGCCGGGGCTCTGACCCCGAGCGCATCAGGTCTTGGCCTCCCACGCCTGCGGCTGGCTTGTGGCTCTGACTGGAGGCAGCCCTGTGGTCTGTGGGAGTATCCGAGCTCAGGGGCTACCTCTGCACCCCACAGGCTGGCTTCTCCTTCCAGGGGCCAGGTGGTGCTCGTGGTAATGGCCGGTGGTCTCCAGAGCAGAGCGGCAAGCCCAGCTGCCCTGCAGCCCCCCGCCCTCACGGTGGGCTCTGGGGCCAATGCCAACGCTCACTGATCCAACTGGCCCATCGCCTGCCCCACCCTGTGCCTCCCAAGGGCCAGCTGGCCCCCGCCTTGTCGGGAGCGGCCCTATCTCAGGGATCACACTGTTTGCCTTTGATAAAAGTCACACACACACACACACAAAAAAAAGAGAGAGAGAGAGAAAGAGGGAGAGGGAGAGGAAGAAAGCCCCAGGGCCGAGCCGGCCCCACCCTGCGGGGTTCCAGAAGTCTCTGTGGGTGTGGGCCCAGAGTGGGGCAGGCTAGGAGGCTGTGTGTGTTTCCAACACGTCCTCTATCAGCATGGAAACCAGGCCCAGAGAGGGTGAGTGACTCTCTCAAGGTCACAGGGCACAGCAGGGCCGGCGGGGGGAAGTGGGGTGGCGTGGGGGGCACCGGCTGGCACAAGCTGTCCCACAATGAGGGGCCAGGCAGGCCCTTCCCTTACTCGCTCGGCCCCTCCCCTGCAGGTGCAGCCCCCTGGGCCCCACCCCCAGCCGGGGGCATCAGCCTAGAGGCCTATGCCCGTGTTCCTGAGGGTGGCGTGACTTGCCCAAGGTCACCGGCTGTCAAGTCCAGCCCTTTTTCTGCCCCCAACATAGCCCTCTTGACGGGGCAAGCCATAGCTCGGTGGCAGGTGAGGTCCTAGACGGACAGAGGCCACTGCCGTGTCCAGGGTCTGAGGGTCCTTCTGGAACTGCGCCACCTGGAGGAGGGGGTGGAAGGCGGACCCCTGCGAACCCCCGCACTGGGGATGATGCAGGAGTCTCTGCCAGCCCTGGGAGCTCTAGAACCCCGGATCTGTGTCCCAGCACGGACATCTCCCAGCCACGTGGGTCACCTCCCTCCTAGCGCTCGGTTTCTGCTGATGTGAAATAGGGGAGAAGAGCCCTCGCCTCCCAGGTCAGTGCAAGGTGAGGGGACGTGTGGCGCATGAAGGACACAGCGGGCGTGCAGGGAGCACTCACACGCGGCCCCGCCACAGCCCCAGGGGACATCCAGCCAGGCCACGGCGGTGCCCACGTGACGCTGGCCAGGCTCTCAACCGCTCTGGGCTCAGGGCGCCCCACTCCTAAAATGATGGCACCAGAGCCCACCCCTGGCGGTGATGGGACTTCCTACAGAGCCTATAGAGCACTGCAGGACCCCCAGTCCCTCCTCCAAGTCCTCAGTGGTGGGCCACAGCGGCTGCCCCCACCAGCTGCCCAGCTGGGTACCCCCAGCCTCAGCACGTGGGGAGATTTGGGACCTGCGTACGGCGGGCAGAGCCTGGTCACACGGATACACCAAACAGGGGCCATGGGCAGGCACGGAGGGCCACCTCCTGGACAGTTATCTTGTGAACAGAGAGCCCAGCCAGGTGGGTGGGCGCCCCCCGAAGCTTGGGAACCCCAGGCCTGTGGCCACAGAGCCTCTTGGACGGGATGGGAGGGCTGGTTCTGTGCGGGTGCCATGGTGTGCACCATCCTCCCAGGATCTGGCTGGAGGGGGCAAATCTGTGCTTGGGGAGAACTGTCTGGGGGGAGGGCAAGTTCCCATCAGCTTCTGGGAACATCTTCACCTGCTGGGCCCATCCTGTCAAGCCCCTATTTTTGCTTCTTATGTACAGATGGGGCAACAAGGCCAGAGGAGGGGGGCTGGGGACAGGCTGAGCAGGAGGTCCTTGTCTTGGGGCATGAGGAAGGCGTGGGGCTGTGTTCGGGTGGATCAGCAAGGTCCCAGTTCCCCGGGGGGCTGTCAGCTACCCCACAGGGGGCCTGCCCTGCTGCTGTCTCTTCTGTGGGCTGGCCTCCTCAGGCCTGGGGCAGTGGCAAGACTCCCGCTGGGGTGCTGACAGGCTTGGGGTGTCCTTCGTGCTATCTCACCTTGTAGGGCATGGGGAGTGCAGGTATGCCCACACAGCCTGGGCCCCCAGCCAGCCAGCATGTCCCCTGGACCAAGCCATTCCTGAATGCCACATCAGGAAACACTGGGTAGAGCCTGATTCCAAGGCCCCTTTGGGCACAGCCCACCCCATCTCAGGCCCCAGGCTCCCATCTGTGAGTAATGGGGACAAGGGGTTGGGGGGACATGGCTCAAAAAGCTTTTGGGGAAAAACAGTGGGGTCCATCTCCCGTGCTCTCTGCCAGTTGAGAAAAGCAAGGATTGGAGAAGTTGAGGGATTGTCTGAGGTCACTCTGACCCCAACTCAGCCAGCACGTCTGCACTCACACGGATCTGGCATATCAAGTGGCCGGGCCAGGAAGTGACCCTCATGCCCAGGCTGTACGTGCAGGTGGCGGCCCCACGGCATCTGGCGTGGCCACGAGAGAGGGTCACTGGACACGTGCTGCCGCTGGCCAGTAACACGGGTGGGGGGTGGGCACGGACACACATGCGGTCCCCGGCTCAGGAGCCAAATCACTTGAGGTCTCAGCACGTTAGTGGCTCTCAGGGACCTGGGGTGTGTGAGGGTCTTCACCCTGCCTCTGGCCCCAGCAACCCCATAGAGCACCCCTGGGAGGGCAGCCAGAGGGCCAGGACCTGTGACCCGAGGACACATAAAAACAAGGACCGCTGGCCGTCATCGTTGAGAAACTCTGTTTCACCTACGATCTGGGCCTTCCAGCTCCATGCCCCGGCAGGGCCAGGCTCGCGGTCCTGCAGGGCTATGGCTCCTCAGAGAGGGAAGGCCTCTCTCCGGGACGATGCCCCACCCCCTGCACCCACTCTGGGGGCCGCCACAGGGCCAGGCCTCCAGCCGGCCGTCTCGACATTAGCTTCTATCACGCGGTGCCCAGCACAGGGGATGTGACTGAGACCAGGACCAGGGAACATCAGAGAGGAGCCCCTTCCCGGGCAGCATCCTGACCCACCACACAGGACATCCTGGGGGGCCCACCCCAGTCCCGCCACCCACCGTCTGCAGCCTCCAGCTTCTCGGGCCTGGCTCCTGCTGGCCTCTGGGCCTGGTTGCAGGTGTCCAGCCTCACCTGGCCCCCAGGCCCCCCAAGTGTCCAGGTTGGGTGGGGTGTGCTGGGCCTGAGTCCTCCCCGGAGGGGGGTTTCCTTCTCATCCAGGCGAGAGGTTTTCAAAGGGCTTCAAGCCCAGAACCTTCCTTCCTGAGCAGCCGGGGTTGGGCTGGAGCAGGTGGGTCCCAGAGCTCAGACCCTGAGGCCTCCTCTCGAGCTCCTCCCGCAGGAAACGACCTGCCTGGGGTGCGCTGTCCCCTGGGCGTGGTGCCACGTGTTCTAACCTTCCTTCAGCCACCCAGCACTGTGGCTGGGTGGCTGTGTCACGTGGGGCCGGCCTGGGTCCGGGCCGGCTGGCAGGCAGGCAACATTCCTGGGAGCCAGCTGCAGGGGTCGCGGCCGGCAGGGCCACGTGGAGGCCGGCTCCGCCGTGGGCCAGTGGGTGCTGGGCACAGTGCCCACCCCAGGGCATGGCCCTGGACACCCTGGCTGGGACCTCCGTGTGCCTGTGCCCTCATGCAGGCAGGGGGGATGATGCCATCGGCTACCAGCCCCTCCCTGCTGCCAGCTTCCTTGTACCCTGAGCCCCGCTCCCCACCTCTAGTGCTGGGGGGTGGACGCTCATGGTCCATGAACACAGCCTCTCTGATGGGCTCTCCCTCGGGCTGGGCTCACCGACGGCTGTGTCTCGAAGGTGCTGACGGTGCCGGGGACCCAGGGGGCAGCTGCGTCTGGAGGATGGTGGCAGGAGCCAGAACCAGTGCTGGGCCCCCCAGAGCAGCCGACAAGCCAAGGGCCCGGGAGAAGGGGCCTGGTCCCGGGGAGACACGCGGGAGCCCAGGTCCTCCCGCCCCACAGGCTCCAGCTTCCCACACCCCCGTCCGGCCCTGGGGAGGGCCAGGCCTTCTACAAAGGGTAGCTTGGGGGGCGGGGCAGGCCAGGACGGGGAGGGCTGGGCCTAGGTCTCCTGGAGCTGCCCTCGGACCACTGTGGGTGTGCACCACTGGCCAGTGGGGTTAGAAGTGGGCAGGGAGGGAGGCCCCTGATGCCACAGCCCCCAGCTCTGCCCCTGCCCCACCCACCAGCTGGGGCCTGGGAACTTCTCTTCCTATCGCTGGAACATCGCTGGAAATTATTGATTTTTTGACACAGAACAACAGCCCATCTTTATCGGGCTGAACCCTGGCCCCAGCTAATGGTGGAGCTAGGGCCTCCTGGGAATCGCCGGCAGGGTGGGGCCTGCGGGGGCCCTTCACCACTGGGGGGTCAGCAACACGAAGGGAAGGGGGTCTGTGGGGGCTGGGATGGGGCGGAGCCATCTGGACGAGGCCCCGGGTCGCTGGTAGGGGCCCTGCGGGCAGCTCAGAGTGAGGTCTGGGGGAGGTTACGGCAGGGGCTGCCTTGAGCTCTGATCGCCTCATCTGAACCCCAACCAGAGCTCCCTGGGGGTGGGGTTGTGCTCTCAAGACACTGCCCCTGTCCGGGCAAAGCCAAGAGCTGCTCAACTGGCAAGAGGAGACACAGGGTGAGAGGCAGGGCCCGAGACCCATGGGTGGTCTCCGTGTTGGGCCCGCAGTACTGCCCTGCTCTGCACCCTGGACGGGGCCTCCCCCTCAGCCCCACGGGGCCTGAGAACACCACCTTCCCGGCACCTCCGAGTGTGAGAACTCATGGTCCCTCCAGCCTTCTCGAAAAGCCAACTGTCCTGGGTCTCTGGGCCGCAGTCTTCCCAGCTATGAATCAGGGAGAGGGAGTCCCATTAGCTCCTGGGAGACCCTGAGGCCTGGGAGCTGGGGTGGGGGTCCCCGGCTCTCCCCAGCCCTGCCTTGTACTGGCGGCGGGCTGGAAGCAGGCTGTGTGAGAAGGTAAAGAAAATGCCTCCCGTGCAAACAGCCTCTCGGGCTCCTATCGGCGTCCTGGCCCCTGCCCCTGTTTTTCCAGGGGCCGACGCCACCGAGGGCCCTTCCTGCCCATCCGGCCTCCAGCTCACTACCTCCTGGCCTCTGGCCTGGCCAGCCTACCCTGCTCCCCGCCTGGGCTGGGGTGTGGCCAGGGGTCTAGGTCCAGTCGCCCCTCTGTAAATGGAGGGTGGTAAGTGAGGGTTGGTCAGAGGCCGGGTGGTCGCAAGGGTGGAGGGATGGCCCTGGGTAGTGACCCCCGCCTGGCAGGTGCCCGCCTCCAACCGGGGGGGGGGTTGGGGGGGGCAGCAGCAGGCACCGAGGTCAGCCAACGTCAGGAAGAACATGACACTGTCACCGCCTACGGCCCAGTGAACCCCTTAGGGATTACAAAGATCCTTCCAGAAAAGCCAATAGTCCCTGAGCACCTGCTGATCCTCTATGAGCCCTGCCCCTCTCATTTGCCCCACCCACGAAGGAGGTGCTCTCACATGGGGAGGGAGGCTGGGACCCAGGGAGAGGCCTGGGCCTGCACGGCACACGGAACCTGCAGACACCTGCTTTCTCGGCGCTGAGCAACCCGGTCCTCAGACCCGCCCCTCCCCCTCCCCCGCCACGCCACCAGGGTGGCTCTTCTCCCCCTTCCCAGACGAGGCCAAGGGTCAGAGAGGACCTGGCCACACAGTGAGGGGGGTGACGGAGTTCAAGCCCAGGGGTCCAACTGCATCCCGTGCTCTGTCCTTCATGCCCCTGGAGGGGGAGGCAGGAGAACAGGGCTGGGCCAGGGCAGGGGAAGTGGGTGAGGGTCATGGACAGAAGCCCAGCTCCTTCCTGCCTCTCCTCTGCTCAGGAACCCTCAGGCTCCCCACTGGGCCCCGAATCTGGCTGGAGCCCACCGCTGGGCTCCGCGGGGCGTCTCGGCCTCCGGCGCACGGGGCTCACTCCCACCTCCACACCTCACCCCTCGCTCGTCTACCAGGGCGGTGGCACGTGTCCTCCGAGACGCAGCAAGGTCCTGGGCCATCAGGGAACGGGCTGTTGCTGCCCTGGGGCAGGGCAACTGGGAATTATGCAGAACCAGTGAAGGCTCAGAGAGTGGGGCCTCCCCGGCGTCAGCCCCAGAGCTGCTGTGACTGTGGGCTTCAGCGCTGGGTGTGTCCAACCCACGCGAGTGTGCGCAGGGCGATGCATGGGCCGGCCAAGTGTTTAGGAATCCTTGTAGAATTCGCTTCTTTTAGAATCGTTTCTCCCTCTTCTAGAAATTCTACAGGTTGGCAAAATAAATTACTAAATAAATGGCTTCCCATCATCAAGACTACTGTGATGGCGCTCCTCGCCCCCCCCCCCAGATGCCTGTCCATGCAGAGAGGACTGTCCTGTGACCAATTCCCAGGAGCTGAACTGCTGAGTCAAGGCAAGAGCTAGGGGCTCCAGCCGGGCATCTGGGAGCGCCGGCCCGGCGGGGGCAGAACCCAGGCTCGGGAAGCGAAGGACCAGCTGGCCCCGCACAGACCATGGCTGGCTGAGCACCTGCCGAGGCCGCTGCGGGGACCCGGGGCGGGGGGGCGGCGCAGAGCCGTCTGTCTTCTGTCTGCGGGGGCAAAGGGGGGGTCCCGGGCCGGGGGGCAGGCGGGCGGGTGAGGGGTCCCCCCTCCCCGCGACGACACACAAAAGCCCCCGCGATAGCATCACGCCACATTTCAGGCCCAGCTCGGCCCTTTCGGGCAGGATATGACCAGCCCTCGAGCCAATGGCGGCCCCTTTGTCCCATCTCTGGGGACCGATCTTATCGGCCGCGTCCACCGCCGCCGTAATGGAAAAACACGATGAGGAAATCAAAAGTTACGCACAGAGATAGAGGAATAATAAATAAATAAATAAATAAATAAAGAGCGAGCCCGCACTGGTGGAAGGGGAGGGGTCTCGGGGAAGGGAGTGTCGAGGCCCGAGGGGTGGGCGGCAGGGCTCCGGGGAGGGCCCGGTTCCCATCCTGGGTCTGAGAGGGCTGCTGCACCTCGCCAAGCCTCAGTTTCCCTGTCAGGTGGGTGTGACCGAGGAGCCCACTCCTTGGAGCAGGGGCAGATCCTGCGAGACCCTGGCACGCGCCAGCAGAGGCTGCACGGCCATGGTGCCCTGCAGCCCTCTGGCCGCCCGCCCTGCCCAGGCCCGTCCCCGGCCCTCCTCATGCCTCCAGACAGCTCCGACGCCCTGTCCCCATCCCAGAGGAGCAGCCTGAGCCCACAGAAGGGCACAGTGGGCCTGAGGTGCCCAGTGACAGGGGACAGCTGGAGGCCGTCTCGGGCCCCGCCGGCCAGGGGGAACAGGGGAGGGACAGGGAGGCGGACAGCGACACCAGCAAGGGGAGTCCTTCTGCTAGCCAAGGGGCAGGACCAGCGCTGGTCCCAGGAAAGGAGCCCTGCCGGTCTGTGTGAAGGCGACAGCCGTGGTGGCTGCCGTGGAGGGAACGGCCTGCGTCAGGCGCCAGCCCCATCACCCCCTGGGTGTCTCCCAGGTGCGTGTCTGTGGCCAACACACCACGGAGGCCACAGGCTGAGCACGCTGAGCTGAAGGCCACACGGCCAGGCTGGGGAGAGTCTGAGCTTGGGCCTAGGAGGACAGGGAGGAAAAACTTCTGGAAGGGGCCCCCAGGTGTGGGCAGGCAGACCCAGACCTGCAGCGCACTGACATTTGGGAGGTGCTGGTAGGGCCGAGGCCGCCGCTCAGACACAGCCTGGGGCCAGGGGCCAGTCTGGCTGGGACAGGAAGCTGGGTGGGAGGGCGGAGGAGGAAGCCAGGCTCGATTAGCGCCCGCGGCCGAGATAGGCCACCCTGGCCACAGATAGCCGCTCCCGGAAGGCCGGTGAGGTCAGCGGGCAGCACAGGGCAGGCGGCCAGGCCTGAGCCCCCACCCGCTGCCGGGCGGCCGAGGACTCAGGCCCCAGCCACACGCCCTGCCAGCCACTGAGCTGCCTACTTGCCCCCCGCCAGGCGGCGTCTACACCCTGGAAAGGGTTGGGGGAGCCGCCAAGAACCGTGTGCAATGGGGCTGGGAGGGGGCCACTCCCCAGGAGGCAGGGCTGCGGGCTCAGTCCCCACTCAAGAGCCCAATGGTGGCAATGGGACAGCCTCAGTTTCCCCATCTGTAAAACGGGGGGTGTGACATCTGCTGTCAAATTTCCATCAGCTTTCTCACGGGTCTCGCGAGTCCACCCACGAACCCCTATGGTCCACCCCCACATGGTGGTCAGCCCCTCCCCCAGCCCTCCCTCCCCCACTGCAGACCCACTGCAGGGCCTTTGCTGGGCTGAGCTCTATGCGGCGGGTTACCCAGCGTGTCTGCAGCCTGCTCTCCCAGCCGTGCGCGGTCTGTGCCAACCCCGCGGGTGCTGCCCCCCCACCAGCCCCCCTGCTTCCCTCAGTCTGCATCCCTGGCTCAGTGTCCGAGCCCCTCACTGCTGTCCCTGCCACAGCCTGTGGCTCCAGGAGGGCGGTGGCTGGGCTGCTTGTTCAGGCCGTGTCCTCAGTGTCTATTACAGGGGCTGGTACACAGTCGGTGCTCAATGAACAGAAGCACCGGCTAGTGAGCGAACGGGGATGCACTCTGGCTGCAGGACGGCGGTGTCTGAGTCTTGCTAACATCTGTTTCTCTCACAGGTCCTGGTCCCGGGGGATGTGCGGCCCCTGTGTCATTGTTGGGGGTGCAGTCGGAAGACAGAGCCAGCCAAGGGCCCATCGGGGTGCCAGGTGGATGGCACCTCCGCTGTCAAGAGCCACTAACCGCGGTGAGGGGCTGGCCCAGGGTCAAGGGGTCAGCAGCCCAGCCATGGGGGAAGCCACAGCCAGCTCCACGCCTCAAGGGTCCCCACCGGGGAGGGACAGGGAGGTCTTACCACAGACGCCCCTCTGCACATGGCCTTCCTGGGGTGCTGTGCGCGGCCTGGCCCCTGGCGTCCACTGGGTAGTGCAACAGGGGGCATCTGTGTGGGCCAGGCCAGCAACAGAGGCCAGGCCACAGGCTCATGCATGGCCTGCACCTCAGCCCCGGCCCAGGGGCCCAGTCTGTAGGCCTTGCTCGGAGACGTGGGCAGGCCTGAGCTGTGGCGGTGGACGCAGGCCGAGGTCCAGGCCCCCTCTCTGGCCCAGGACCAATGTCATGGAAAGAGCTTGGGGCCAGGGGGCAGTGGGCAGCCGAGGGGCCCATCGATCAGCCAACCACCCTGGGCCTGTGCTGGTGGAAGCCCCTGAACTCCGTTTCCTAGACAACCACATATGCAAGGCAGCCCCCTTGCTCTGAGCTTGCCTCCTCCCTTCTCATCCCTGCACTCACCCCGGCTGCAGCAGGGCTCACTCTGGCCTCAGGACTCTCGCCTCCGCTGTGCCCTCTGCCCGGGGCACTGTTCCCGGGACAGTGGTCCCCCTCCCTGTCCTGGTCTGGGTGCTGCGTGGGCTTGGCATCACTCCCCCTCTATTCCTCGGACATATGAGGGTACTGCTCCTGTATTATGCAGTCTCTGTCTCCCGGGCTCAGGCGTCAGCTCCCTGGCTGCCTGCAGGCTGCTGGCCCAGGCAGGTGTCTAACATCCAAGTGTTTGTGGAGTGAATAAATGACCTCCTTCTCTTCCTACTCCTGGGCCCTAGACACCATGCTCTTTGGGCTCTATGGCCTGTGTCCCCCCCCACAACACAGCTCTAAGCGGGGGGACCATCTCCCACTGTGGCCAGCAGCTGCGGCATGCCTGGCCCCCAGCAGGTGCTCAGTAAACACCTGGGCAGGAAGGAAGGCTGACTGCAGCGACGCACAGCACCCCTGCCTCCGGGGCTGACCCCCATCTCCTGGAGCCTTGGGCTGCTCAGCTGTGAAATGGGGAGGCTCAAGGATGGGCAGAGGGTGCTGTGTGGGTCTCAGGGCACCCATCCCCTGGGGGCCACATGGTGTGGACTCCCTTCCCGGGGGCCCAGAAGACGTGACTCCTGACCCAGCCACTGGGTCTGGTCTCTGGAGCTGACCCCAGGCTGACCCTTGCCATCCGCCATTACCCTCTCCCTCCCCCCTCCCCCCATCTGTTAATCTAAGACAAATAGGCCTATCGGGCCGCGGTGCCAGGCCCCACGATAACGCAAAATAGCTGAAATGATTTTTCCCACCCACACATGCCGAGCCAGGGGGAGGGGACGCACGGCCAGCCCGTATCGGTCCATCTCCCAGGCTGTCCATCAGGACAGGCCGTCCTGCCTCGGCAGCCCGACCGCCCGCTGCCCGATAACAAACCTTGAGGTTTGCCTAGAAACTCCGCAGTGAGATTAGTCAGCCGAGCAAGGCCCAGATAGCCAGCCCCACGCCCTTGCTCACACTCCAGGGGCGAAGGTTCCAGCAGGCTCCCCAGGACCCCAGGGGTGGGGGGGATGAGGCTTCAGCGCTCGAGCCGGAGAAAGCTGCCTCCTCTGGCCCATTACAGCACCACGCTCTCTGGGGGTGCGCTTTCAACCCACCCACTGCACGGCACTGAGCCACACACCTCACTTAAAACCCTCCAGTCTCTCATTTTATAGCCAAGAAAGCAGAGGCATCTATACTCCCTACACTGAGCCCAAACCCCGACCAGTCTGCGCCCATCCTAATGCTCCAGCCACACCCACTGTACTCAAACTTCAGGGCCTTTGCACGTGCCAGCTCAATGCCTGGACACCCTCTCCCCACTCCAGTTGGTCCTTCAGGCCTCAGCTTGGGGAAGCTTCTGCTGACCTACAGTGCCACGAGGACATGGTCAGCCTTCCTGTCTCTGCCTCCAGGGCCTGACATGGGGACAAAAAAGGTAACCCCTGATGCCAGTCAGATTTTGTTTTGTCAACAGTGGTCACCAGGAAAGAGTTCTGGGCTCCAAGGCACTTGTGGGTGAAAGGGACCCCTGCCCTGGGGCTCTGATCACAAAGCCAGGCCTGGCCACCAAGTGTGACTCTGACCACCCCCTTCCTTCTTCATAGTGACCTGATGTCCCTGGAGCTGGTGGGGGGCCCCTGTGGGCCTCCCAGGTTCACCTCCCTGTTCCCCACCTGGCATGTGGCACCCGCAGTGGACAGCCCTGCACTCAGCAGCCGGGTGCACGCTGCTCCCCAGCCGGGGTGTCTGGACCTTGGCTCCCAGAGGGGCAGATGGAGAGCTGGTTCTCGCCTGCCCTGTGCCAGGCAAGCAGGCAGGGAGGGGACCTCACGCCACGAGGCTGGTTGCAGAGAAGGCTCCCAGACCCCCCTGGGACTCCCCACAGCTGTTCCCTTCATCTAGTTCCCCATGACCTGGCCAGGCAGGCTGAGGGCATGCTGACTGCCACGGGACAGAGGCTCCCATGGGGGCCAGGAGGTGGGTGACGGGCCCAGGACCCCCACTCAGGATGGGACCCTACAGGCTCTCAGTCCTAACAGGGGCTGGCCTGCCTGCCTGACCTGCTTTTTCTAGATGTTAGGTGGGGAGACAGGGTGTGGGGAAGGGGGTGATGGCAGGAGGGCGGGGGGGCGGGCATGGAGCGGGGGGCCGACCCCTCACAGGCAGAGAGCTCCTGGCCAGCTGCCCTCCAGACATGCTTTGGGGATTACAGATTACAGCTCTCAGTCATTTGCATATCGGAATTTTAAACAGCCTGCCCCTCCAGTGAACAAGGTCATTTCAAAGATAAAAATACCGAGCTCTCCCCCTTCCTGACACCCACCCCCTTTCCCTTCAAAGCCCCCCAGCCCAGCAACCCCCTTTCCCCAAGCCCTTCCCCACCATGGGCTGTACCCCCTCCCTACAGACCACGGACCAGGCCTCGATCGCACTCCTGAGCCTTTACTCAGACTGTCCACTTGTGACCAGAGGACCTCCTTGCCCTGTGGGGCCCGTGTGGGGGCCTCCCTGTCCGCCAGGATCTCCTCCCTTTCCTGCACACTCCGTGGTTCACTTGCTGGTGTGGCCTGAGCTCCCAGCATGGAGCACACATCCCCGCACACCAACTCATGAGGGTCCAGAGAGTATTCATCCAACACTGGGTGGGGGCTCTGCCCCAGCCCCCGCCGGCCCGAGGTGGGCTGCTGTCCCGCTGCTCAGAGGACAGCAGGGACAGAGCCGGCTCAGAGCTGGGTCTGCAACCCTGCCTGGCCCCACCGACTCCAAGCGCAGTGGGGACCTCTCGTGCCCAGGGCAGGGGAGAGTGGGCGGGGAGGGGAACGAGACCACACCGCAGACAGGGAAGCGAAAGGCGGCCTCTCCCTGCCTCAGGGCCTCGTGGCCTTTCTGGCCTGAGAGTGGCTGCTTCTTGTGGACCCTGCTGACACCCCACTTCCCAGAGGAACCCACGCTGCCCGGGCGGGCAGATGACGCTACGGCTGGCCCTCTGTGTGCTGGTCCCCCGGGAAGCTACCGTTCTCCCTAGCTCCAGCATGGACAGGAGGAAACGGGGGCCCCAAGAGGTCAGGCACCCAGTCCACAGTCACTCGGCAAAGCTGGACCCAGGCCGGGGCAGGTATGCTCGGGGGTCTGTGATCCTGCCTCTCTGCAAAGCTATGACGGGGTTGGCGGGGGGCGGAGGGGGGGGCTCCCATGGGACCAGTCACGCTCGAGAGCTAAGCCAACAGAGCTCACAACTCTTTCAAATGAAGACACATCCCTGAGCACCTCCCCAGACTGCTTTTGGAGCTCCAGGGTCAGCAGGTATCAGGTGGGGCAGGAACGGGCCTAGGAGACCATGGGCCCCTCACGCATCCCGGACCCGCTCTCTAGTGTTGAGGACGCCCTTTCGCATCCAAGACCGCCCCTGGGTTGGTGGTGTGTCCAGGCCCTCCTGGGAGGCCGCCCTCCTGCCCGGTGCCCTGGGGGTGCCTCCTGGGGGTGCTCACGACCGGCTGCTCTGGGCCTTGACCACCAGAAGTGCAGTTCCACTGCACACGCTATGCTGAGGCCGAGAGGCCCTGAGGCCCGGTCTCTGCTGGGCTGTGGTCACCGGCTCCTGGGCCTCCCTGGGTGGTGGGTCCCAGCAGGGGCAAAGGGGGTCCCCGAGAGCCCCATGAACCCTGGCTAGCAAATGGCAGCCAGAGAGGGGAGGTGGGGACGAGCAGTGTGTGCCGTGCCAGGTCCGTGCTGAGCCCTAAGCTCTGTGAGGTGACCGAGGCCTACCTTGCGCAGTCTGGGTGGGAAACGGAGGCTTGGGGCCCAGTCATTCCCCCAAAACCAGACAGTGCACGGTGCACTGGGGTCCAAGCTAGCCCCTTCATCCTGGAAGAGAACGGTATCCGGTGTCCCCCAGGCTGACCCCCCAAGCCCGGTCCCCAAGCCAGGTGGTGGGGCCAGCACTTTTTCCCCATCTGGGGACAGAGAAGCAGCGGCCAGCCAGAAGCAAGACACAGACTCAGAGACACAGGGAGGGAGAGAGACTTGCCCAGGACATGCAGAGGGGCTCAGGGGTCAGACAAGGGGAGGGGGAGCAGGGATTGTGGGCAAAGGCCACGGCGGCAGGCCCCCCTCCCGCGGCAGGTCACTGGGCTGGGCACTGCCCTCAGGGACGCTGGCCTGGCCAGACCCTGGCAAAGCCCTGCTGCCCCATCGCTGGCACGGGCAGCCCCGCAGAGATAAGGATGCAATGGGCCTCTCTGGCTTCCCTGGCGGACGATAAGTGTGGCCTGTCCGGGGTCTGATAGGGGGCAGGCACCACGGCGGTTGGCCAGTGGTGGCTTATCGGCCCATCACTGCCCACTGCACAGAAATTCCTATCTGTGGAGGCTGAGAGGGAGCCCCCCAGCCCCGGAGGATGCACCCCAGCCCTAAACCACGGCCACCCCAGCTCCAACCCCCCTGCCCTGGGGTCAGTTCCCAGCCTCTCGGGGCCTCTGTGCCCCCATCTATAAAATGGGGGTGAGCACTGTGTTGCCTCCTGGGGTGGCAACTGAAGCTGGCGTTGACACATCGCAGCTCCTGCTCCGGAGCCGGGCGTGAACCCCCAGAGCTGGGATTGCACCCTGGGAGCCGGGCCTGAACCCCCAGAGCCGGGCTTGCACCCCAGGAGCTGGGTCTGTACCCTGGAGTCGGGTCTGCACACCACTTTGCTGCTTCCAGGCTGGGTGACCTTGGACAACTCCCTTTGTCACGCTGTGCCCACCTCAGAGGCTGGTGTGGGGGCTGCCTGGTGCTTTCCTCCCCATGGACGCTCTCCCCGGTGGTTGTGGCCTCAGTCAGGGCCCCTCAGGCATGTGGGTGGTCCCTGCTCCCCCCATCGCAGCAGGAAGTTTCCTGATAAAGACTGAAATGTGAGGGGTTATGGGGCCCGTGGCAGCGCTGACCTGGCTTCTGTGGGGGCCGCCTCGTTGTTACCTCATCTGCAGCTGGAGAAACTGAGGCAGGGAGAGCAGTCTGACCACAGGGTCCCTGCCCAGCCCTAAGGCACTGTCCTGTGTGCAGAATGGCCCCAGTGTGGACCCAAGCACCCAGCATGTAGGCATGTGGCTTAGTGATGCCTGACTAGGCCCTGAGGGCCTCAGGGACACATGGCCCTGCAGCCCCCCTGGCCAGCTTCTCCTTGGTGGGGACAGGGCACATGGCTGCCACCTATCTACCAGGACACCCGGGCACCCCCCCGCCACCAATGGGACCCCAAGAAGTGGGGGGGGTGATGGCTGAGGGACATAAACCCAGTCTGTTTGAAGGGCAGCGGGCTCGCTGTGCTGGGGGAAGCAGAGGGGACGCCCAGCACTGTCTTACCCAGGATGCTCGGCTCCTAGACAACACCATGGCCCACCCAGGTGGGAGGGGCTGAGAGCGGACTCGCTTTCCCCGAGGGGTGGGGTCACCATCCTGGTTGTGAGCGCCAGGCCAACCCCTCCTTCCCATGGCCCTCCGAGGAGGAACGGGGGTCCCCTCTGCCCTGGCAAAGCCCTCCCTGACCCCGCAAGGCAAGGCCCTACCTATGTGCCCCTTGCCACGGCCCGAGCCTCACTCTCATCACCCCTGCACACACACTCCGAGGATCATCTGCTCATAGCTGTCTGTCGGGTACACAGCAGGTACTCAATGAACGCTTCCTGCACCTGCACGTCTGAGCCAAGGGCAGTCTCACCCCCAGCCCTTGAGAACAAGCCATACCTGTGCTCAGAGATGCAGCCCCACACCCCCCGCACGCCACCCCACTTTCCCCAGAATTATGGAGAACACCTCTGGTCAGACTTTTGGCTGCAAACTGGTGGTTGGGGCGATGGGTAGCAGGAAACCACCCTCAGAGCCACGCCCCGCGCTCCAGCACTGGGCAGGTGGGGCCGACGCCTGCCTCCCACGTGACTGCAGCCACCCCACTCCAGCCAGAAGCCCCAGCCTGGGGCGAGGGGGACGGCCCTCCAGACGCACGCCTACAATGCCTCTCCCCCCGCCCTCCCCACCTGAGGCTCCTCTTGCCCAGCCAGAGGGGAATGCCTCCTGGGAGCCCCCGCGGCGCGTTAGCATGGCGTGGTGCCTGGCCCCACAGGCTGGCTGGACTTTGGAACAGGCACAGGCTCTGGCCCAGAGGGTCGCCACTGGCCTCCTCAGCCAGGAGGCGGGGCCTGTCCCACCCAAGCCGCCAGGACAGCAGGCTCCCTGGATTTTCAGAAGGCTGGGCCCCCAGGCCCCGACCGACCGCCCGCCCGCCCGACCACAGGGGTGCTTTACCTGGCCCGCTCCAGGAGACGCCAGACTCCTCCTCCAGCCTTGTCTCTGACTCCTGCCCCTTCATCTCCTCGGGGCCTCCTGGGGGCGTGGGGGGCGGTGGCGATGGTGGGGGTGGGGGATTAGCGTCTGCAGACAGAAAACACCATCAGGCCCTGCGATCCCTGGGCGCTGATCCACCCACCTCCCCACCTCGCCCTGTGGACGGGAGGGAAACTGAGGCCCAGGTGGGTGAGCACGTTCCCAAGGTCACCCCACACCCAGGTTTGCGCTAACGGGGGACAGACACCTCAGTTTTCTCCTTGGCCTTTAAAACCTCTCATCTCCTCATTAACTGCAGCAGTAATCGTTATTCCAGCTGCAGCTAATAATTAGAGGGTAGGGTGGCCTAGAGGGCACACGTGCAGGCCCCAGCTCCCTGGTCTCCTCCGCCGGCAGCTGGGGGCCCCCGCGAGCAGGGCCCTGCACCCAATTCCAGCCCAAAGGGCATATTTGCCTTCCCTGCCGAGCCTGATAACTACCACAGCCCCCAATCGATGAGCTCCCATAAAAGCCCCCCCTTGGTGACGTCACACGCCCGGCAGATTATTAATACCCGAGATAAGAGCTGTGATTAACATCAAATAAATCAATCACACAGTATAAAAGTCCTATTATTTTTGGCTATAAATCAACGTGGCTGGCATTTGAGCTCCAGCCCTCGCGCGGGAGCCGCGCTGGGCCCGCCCAAGAGGCAGATACGGCTCCTGCCGCCTTATCTCGCCCATCACAGCGTTATCACCACGGCCTGTGCCAGGTGCAACCCCGGCTGTTTTTTCCAGCTCCTTCCCCGGTCCCGCCCCCACCCCGCGCAGCCCCAGCCCCCGGCTAGCAGATCAGATAAGGAGCCCCGGCTCCCCTGGAAAACCACCGGGTCAAAGTCCACCAGCAACAGCCACTTGGCCTTTGGCAGCTCAGGGCGCCCCCGGCAGCACACAGCACCTAACAGTGGGGATGATGGTGGCAGTGACAAGGGGCCCCTTACGCACTCCTGCAGCCTCGGCCGCCCAGACACAGATGCAGAAACTGAGGCTCAGGCAGGGCAGGAGCACGGGCCCCAGGGAAGGGCCGGGCGGGGGGGGGGGGAGGGTCGGGCAGAGGGCTGCACAACTAGCCGTGGTGATGAGGCGGGCGGCAGAAATAATAGTAATGACCGCAAAGCGGCTCCCCGGCCACTGTCCCTGGGTGAGCTGGGGGTAGGGGAGCCTCGGCCCCCCGCTCTCGATGAGCCTGCCACTGCGCAAAGGGCCACCAGGTCTCAGAGGACGAGGCTCGTTGGGCTCCTGGCCTGTGGTCATCGCAGGGGGCAGGGCACAGATGCTCGGAGACTGGGAAACGCTGGGGGCAGGGGGTCCACAGTGAGAACGTCTGCCTAGGATCTCCATTGCCCACTGGCCAGTCTCTCGCGGCCTCTGAAGTGGCAGATCCGCCCTTCTCTGTGCATCCTTCTGGTCTCTGCTCAGTGTCACCCCCGCCCCATCTCTCCTTCACCCCGTCATGTCACCTAATCACTGCCTTCTGAAATGGTCCACTTTGGGGCTACATCGCCCCCATCAGACTACGGCCTGGGGGTCATTCAGCCCCGTGTGCCAAGAGCGTCACGGCCCCGAATGGGGGTAAGACCCACGGCCAGCAGGGGGGAGGCAGGGAGAGGTGAGTCCGGCTCAGAGCAGCCACACCAGATCCCCCACTAATACCCCAAGCCAAGTTTCCTCCTCAGGAAAACAGGGGTGAGGGTGCTGACCTCCCCCACACGTCCACCTCAGGGAGGCCTCTCCTCCTGGGGGTACGGCTAGCTAGAGAAGCTGCCCTTGCTTTGAGGCCCGCTGGGGACCTGTCCAGGGCAGGCTTCCCGGGGTCAGGTTGATTCACCTCTGGGTCTCTCCCCAACACCACCCCCACCCCCGAAACTGCCACCAAGAGGGTCCAAGGAAAGGTTCCAGGTGCCTGGGGTGCGGGTGGGGGGAGCAGGCTCTGTACGAAGAGAAATCAACCTGAATCCAGACCTGGGGTCGGATCACTGCTCGGGTGTTTACAGGCTGTGTGACCGTGGGCAAGTCCCTTCACCTCTCCGGGCCTCATTCCCTCGTCTGTAAAATGGGGTACTGTGCCGTAGCAGGAGAACCTGCTATGCGCTGAGAATATGCGTGTGGAGGCCCCGCTGCCCCATCCCACAGAGGGTAAATGGAGGCGGGGGAGGGCATGGCTTTCTCGAGGTCACTCAGTGGCCCAGGACGCCCTGTCCAAGCCTGGACTAGACCTTCCCCATTGAGGCCTTCGTCTGCCCCTTTGCATCAGAAGGGGCTGGACTCCAAGACCCTCCTCATGCTGAGGGTGTATGTGTCTCCTGCCCCCGCCCCTCCAGGCGTCAGGCCCCTGGCCGCTAGCTGCCCAGCCACTGGCCCACAGACACCAGCAAGCACAAGGTGCACTTCACCGGTGAGGACATGGGAAGGGGTGGGGCAGCGCAGGGCGTGAGACGCCAGCCTGTCGTGCACCCACCGCCGGACTCACCTGGACTGGAAGGGCTCAGGGGCTCGGGCTCTCCCACGGCCTCAGGCTCCGGTGTTCCGGCCTCCCGCTCTGGGTGGCTGGCGTCCATGGCCTGAGCCTCTTCCGTAGCTTCCACGTCTCCAAGGGAACCTGCAGACACAGCCCAAAAGGAATCGTGAGGCTCTGTGGGGCGATGGCCCCCCGGCCTCCAGACCCCCCCCTCCCCGGGCAGAGGGGTATAGGCTCTGCCACCTCACAGGGCCAGAGGCCGTGAGCGGCGCCCCCAAGACTTGTGCACACCTCACCCTCATATCACCCCAGTCCCTGCAACAGTTCCCACGCCTGGGGTCACTCTGGCGTCCCACCCCCACCTCCGCAACCTCTCAGCCCACTGACCCCTCTGGCCAGGAGGGTGGTCCTGGCCCCTCCCCGGGTCTCCCCTCCGCTCTGTTCCAAGCTGTGGGAGCAGCGACGGTGCCTCTTCCGGTTCAGGGGGCTCCTGGGGGCTGTGTGGACCACAGCCCTCGCCTCCCCCTCGCCAACACCCTCTGGGGGTTCACGGAGCCCCAGCATGAGGGTAAATCTCTCCCGGGCCCAGACAAGTCCCCCGAGAAGCCCTCCCCACTCAGCTACCGAGGTTTGGGAGCTTCGTGAGGGTGGGCCCGTGTGCGGGGCCCAGGAAGTGCTCAGAAAACGTGGCTACGGGAATGCGTGCTTGATGGGGCACAGGTGCGGGAGGGCACAGGTGTCGGCAGTCAAGCCTCTGGGACCGGAGGGCCTCAGGCCTGCGGCCCCAGATTCCAATTGTCACCTTCCCTGGGAGGCCCTTGCAGGTCTGCTCCACGGAACCCCCTTACAGCTGAGAAGGCGGACTCAGAGCCCAGAGACTTCCTGGGGAAGGAGGGAAGCCAGACCTGCCAGGGCAGCACCCTCCATCAGACCGGCGTGTCCGGGGGAGGGCGGGCAGAGGGGAGATTGGTGAGCAGGCATCCCTCCTGATTCTGCTCTCCAAATCTCCCCAGGCCCCCTCTGGCTGGTTCGGCCTGGGTCCTGAGGCCCGGAGACAGGTGCTGGGGCTGAAGCTGCCTCCTGCCCTAGTTACCTTCCCAAATGGCTCCTCTAGCCACCTGTCCTGCCCTGCCCCGGTACCCGCCACCCCTCCCCCCCAGTCATCAGGGAGATGATGCCCATCATCTGGGCATGGCCATGGGGCAGGGTCCTGACTCACAGACCCCTGCTCAGCCCAGGCTGCCAACCCCACAGCAGCCAGGCCCTCTTGCAGCTGAAGAAACGTCTGGAAGTCATGACAACAACTGCAAATCCACGTGTTGGGGGTGCCTGATGGGGCTGAATGGGGCTTGCTCTTGCTGGCATCGGGGACGGAGGTATGTGGAATGGAAGGGCCACCTCTCAGGGGCTGAGCTCCCCATCCCTGGAGGCAAGCAAGCAGCAGCTGATGGAGATCTGACTGGGATTCCTGCCTCTGTGACCTTTTCTACATCATGACCCCCATGGGGATCTGGTGAAAGCCAGTGCCTTCTCCCCAGAAAACCCAGAGACCAAAATGTGCCATTTCAGGGGCTTCTCACCAAACCCCTAGTCTTCTTCTGGTGCCCTCCCTCACTCCCCTCCTTCCCTGTATTTCCCCAGAGGTGAAACCTGGTGCCACCAGCCAGCGTCCACCACGGGCCACAGGAGCTGGCTCGGGGCAGCGGTCCAGGGAGACGATGATAGAAGGAGCAATGTGAGAAACGAGGCTCCACCTGACTTTCCCAATGTAGCAATTTCCATGGGGCAGGGAGGTGGGCGAGCTGGTTTTGTTTGCCTTCCAGCTCAAATCCCTGGTCACTGGCAGACGGCGGCCGGCTATAGTAAGGAAAACCGAGCGTTCCTGGCGGGGCGGACGCCCTTCCTGCCTCCCGCCAACATGTCCGCCTGGGGCAGACACTGCTCCAGGAGGCAGAGGTGCCCAGGACATCGGGACTCTGCGGGGGGACTCCCAGGCCCGCTGGGGAGACCTTCAAAGAACAACAGACGGGCCCCAAACAGGAATCAACTGATTCTAAGTGCTGGGAGGGAGGGGGGCAAATGAGGGAGGCGAGAGCAGGGGAGATGCCGCCAGCAGAGCTCAGGCAGGACAGGCAGCTGGGAGTGTGCAGCTCCGGGTGGAGGGCCCGGGGGCTGGACAGGGCTCGGCTTCGAGGCTGGGGAGAGGCCAGGGCAAGGAGCGGATGCTCACCCCGGAGGCACTGGAGGGCCACAGAGTCCCTGGCAGGGTTGTTTCCTGGCTGCAGCCGTCTGGACTCCAGCTCCAGACCTGAGTCCTAGCCTCCCCGGGACACCCCGGAGCCGTAATTACAGGAGATGGGGAGGTGCTCACCAGCCCGTGGCCGGGCCGAGACTGCACAGAACCAGCCCCAGGCCGAGTCTTGTGCTTTCCTGTCAACGCACCCACATGGACAGACAAGCCTCTGAGGTGGACTGGGCACAGCCCAGCTGGTCCACTGTGGCCCCTGGGACAGGTGGGAGGCCCGACCTGCCGTGGCCTGTCTTGGCACGCATCCGGGCAGGAAAGCAGAGGCTGCAGGGGAGGCTGGCCTCAAGCTGCCCCGCCTGTGGGGTTGGTGCTGAGCAGGTGCTGCTGGCCACGGCGGCCAGCAGCCCGGCAGCCATCCCAGCCTCGGTGGGCAGCACAAAGGCCTCTGGGGTCAGCCTGAGACATGCCTGTGCCTCCTGGGCTCATCAGAGCTCCAAGGGGATGGCCCGTAGCTGAATGGCCATAGGACCTTAGGGCCTCAGTCACCTGCTCTGGTGAACGGGTACGAAGCCACTTGCTCTCAGCGCCCGCAGGGACCACAGCGTTGGGGCAGAGCGGACGCCCCCCTCTGCACCGCTGCCTGACCCCAGGGATGCAGCTCCGACTGTCAGGGCCCCGCTCAGGAGGGCCTCAGCCACCCAGGGAGGCCCCAAGCTCGTGGCGGGTCCGTTTATGGGAGAACAAAGGCCCCCGCGCCGCACAAAGGCATGACAAGGAGCGTGAAGAAAGGGGCTGCCGGGCTGCAGCAATTTATTCTAATGCCGCTAATTCAGTTCCACCGCAATTAAAGCCGCTCTGATAATGTCGGAGACAACGGCCAACCAGCAAATCGCTCCGAGCCCACGAGGGGATGTGTCATGGCCAAGGCTGAGCCGTGCCTGCCTCGGCACCCCAAGAGCGTGCCATCCCGCCCCTGGGACACCCTGGGGTCCCACTCCACCGAGGGCTTGGGGAGGAGGGTTCCTCCACTGGCCACGCATCAGAGAGACACTGCTGCTTCCCTGGCTGCCCTGAGCCAGGAATGAGCCCCACCTGACCCCTGCGGGATACTCTCTGGCAAAGATCCCAACAGCTAGGCCAGGCCAATCCATGCAAGACAGGTGTCCGTGCTGTGTGACCTCAGGCAAGTCACTCTACCTCTCTGTGCTCGGAAACCACAACAGCTCCTATGTCACAGGGTGAAACGTGTAGTAAGTGCGCACCAAACATCGTTAGCTGTCGCCACCTGCTGCACAGCAGGGCCTGGGGAATGGGGTGGGGGGCGTGTGGTTATTAAGCATCATCTGTCGTACGTTAGCCCTGTGCTCAGCATTTTACAATGTTCTCCTTTAACCACCCCTGCCCGGTGGCCCAGACTGTAGGGGTGGTGGGGAAAGTGTGTGTGGACCGCACAGGGGTGGGGAGGGGGCTGGCCGGGCCCTGAGCCAGTCATGATGGGCAGATCTCCTCCCAGCCTCTCAATACCACCCAGAGGTTACAACCCACTTTGCAGATGAGTAAACTGAGGCCCAGCAAGGTGAAGTGACTTGCCTATGGCCCCCATGAGGAAGCAATGGTGGGGGCGGGCAAGGCAGGACCCTCCCCAGACATGCTACCCCTGCAGACGCTGGCTCAGGCAAAGCCCCCTCTGCACCAGGGTGGCCCCGTGCGTCCCTTCACCCTCCGGACGCCTGGATCGAGGGTGACGCCGGCCGCACAGCCCAGCAGGGTGGAGAGGCCAGTGCCCAAGGCTGGACCCTGTCTGGGGGTGCCCGTGGTGATGATGGCGGTTGCAGAGCTGCCCCCGCTGCCCGGAGCCCCTCAGTTATCACGGCGAGCAGAGGCCCCGCGCCGATCCGTCTCCTGCTCATTAAGCCGGACGTGGAAATGGAAATGAAAACATAATAGCTATTTGATTGGGGGCGAGATAGTTTGCATATTGGCTGGGCGCTGATAGCAGAATTTCATCAACTCCCGTTCTTCATGCTTTAAGACTGAATTACGGAGACAGGCTCTGTGCGGCAGGATGATCCCCGCTCCCTTCCGAGTCCCCGAGCTGCACGACTAACGGCCCCTCCTGGCTCTGATGGTGAGGCAGCTGGTGGGGGGGGGTGGCTTTGAATGACCACCTCTAAGAGAGTTGGAGCTGTTCTCTGTGGAGGGGACAAAATCCCCCCAGACTGTGGCCCCTAGGCAGACCTGTCAGGCAGGGAGTTGGTGAGAGTGTCTCCGAGCACGGGACGGGGAGTCCCAAGGCCCTGGGCCTCCCGCTGGTCGCAGCTGGTCCCGCAGACTGCACCTGCATCCAGTGGAGGTGACTACCCGCACCCCAAGACCACTGGAAACATGTGAAAGAACCAGGGCAGAGTCCCCAGGAGCCCCCCACCCAACTCGGGGCCTGACCACCGTGTGATTCTTTACCTGAGGTCCCGCCCTGTGCCCGCCCATTACGTGGGTCCTTTATGCCTCTCTGGGAAGGTCCTTCTTCTTACACCCCATTTACAGAGCAGAAGACAGAGGCCCAGAGACCTGCCCTGGAGCCCCTCCTGCGTCAGGGCTGGATTTTGAAGGTCGGCCCCCTGGCCTGGGGGCGGGGTGGGCACTGATGGACCGCGTGGCCCTGCCCTTCCGCTGGAGTGCCGGCAGCCCTCATCCTCCACCACTGTTCTCTCATTCACCCCTCCTTGACCCCCGGATTCATTAACCTGTCCAACCCTTCCTGGGTCCACCGAGGGCCAGACTCTGCCCCAGGACATACCCCAAGCAAAGTGAAAAACCCAAGTGTGGCCACTGCCACGAAGGAGAGGTGCAGGTGCCAATCAGGGAAGCCTTCCCGGAGGAGGTGACAAGTGATGGCGATCTGGAAGGGGACAGGGGATGGCCTGCAACTGGGGCCAGGGAAAAGCATTCCGAGCAGAAGGCACAGCAGGAGGCTGAGGCAGGTGGCCGTGTGCAGGCCACACCTCCCCGAGCCTGGTTTCCTCATGGAAAGCAGGGCTGGGGTCAGGGTTCAGCAAGGTGGTGCCCTGGTGCTGAGCACAGATGGGTTATTATGACAACTGTTAACAGTTTCAGCTCCCTAGGGGGGTGCCACACCTGCCTTCTGGGGGTGGCAGGTTGGTGGCTGGGGTTGAGGCCTGGCGGGGGGACAGCGCTGGCAGAAGGCCTTGGCCTCTGGTCTCACTGGGCCTGGGCAGCTGGTGGGCAGGCCGGCGGCACTGGGCCCGGGGTGGGTGGGGGCGCGGGGCTGCCAGGAGAGAGACCCTGGCCTCTGGGCGGCACACGGTGGCCAGATAAGGCTCTGATAACAGAGGGAAAATTGCAACAGATTCAGACTTTCCCACCGGGGGGCGGTGGGGCAGCTCAGGCCACAGTGGGGACAGCCCTGCTCCCCCTGAGGGGGCCTCGCTAGGGGAGCTCTGGGTGACTGGGGGCCGTGGGCAGCCACCCCAGGGACCCCAGGGACCCGGGTCCCCCAAGCACACAGGGCTGGGTCTAAAGCCCAACCTGTTGGCAGCAAGCAGTGTGACCTCTGGGGAAGCACTCCCTTGCGTGGGCCCCGGCCAGCAGGATCCCCGGGGAGAAGGGTCTCTAACTCAGCTGGTGTCTGCTGGACAAAGACGCTGAGGCACAGGACGCAGGGGCAGCTGGCCGCTCTGGCCCAGCCTGCAGCTTCTGCTGGCTGCCAAGGCCCTCGGGGCCCAGCGACTCGTGCTTGACTCACAGTCCTGAGAAGCAGCTGAGCCGATTCCCAGGCCCAGGTGGATGGAGAGAAGCAAGCTGGAAGAAGGGGGTGCTGAGCAGGGCTGGGGGTGGGGCGAGCCCAGGAGGAGCAGAGGGAGCCCAGGGTACGTGGCGCTGCTGAGGGCAAGGATGCCCCCCGACCCCAGAGCCCCAGGGCCCAGCGCAGAGCAGCCCCCAACAGTTCGGGGCCTGGGAGGTGGGGCTTGCGCCACCGATGGGTGGCAGGGCACGACAGCAGAGGGGCGTGGGGGGCAACGGGTGGGCACAGGTGGTAGTGGGGGGCGAGGGGCATGTCCTAGACCCCCAGCGGGAGCTACAAAGGCCTGGGGGGAGGAGTCCATTTACTGGGGAGCTTACAAAGCTTCTCTAACGTTTAGAACAGAGGCAGGGTCCTGGCCCACCGCCTCCTAGGAGCTTATAGCCCCAAAGGGGTGGGGGCTCCCCGGGAGGGGTGCAGGCACCCATGGGAGGGAGCTGGAGCTCTGGGGAGGCCCAGTGCAGACACTGCACGGAGCCCGGCTCTCCTGGAGGGTCCACCTCAGCCCCGATCCTCAGCCCACCATGGCCTGAAGCCACCCACGTCTGCCCGCCCCTGCCAGCCATGGGGCCGTCACCACGCTGCCCCCTCTGCCTGGTGAAGGCCTCCTCGGCCCCCAGCAGGATCTTCCCACACAGACTGGGCCTTCCTGGAGCCTTCTGCGTATCTGCAGGTGGTCTGTTCTCCCGCAGAGGGGAGGGAAGCTGGCCGGCAGTGCTGCCCTCCTGCCCCAGGGGCCTCGAGGGGCTAGGGCTGGGAGGGGCCCACAGTCCTGCGCTGTGGCCCCACAGCGGCTTCTTCAACCCAAGGTCAGTCCCCGCTGACACCTTGGGGCGACCACAAGAGGCTGTTGGTGAGATAACCTTGGCGTGACCGGGCACCCTGGCTCGGAGGGGAGAGGAGGCATCTGAACCTTTGCCTGCACCCAGGTACCCTCCCACATTTTGGCTCTGCCCCCCCGACTACCGGAGTGGGCCGCCGGCGGCAGGGGCGGGGGTTTGGGCAGCCGGGCTCTCCACTTTTCCACCAACGGTCAGTCTGATGGTGCTCACATACACCCTGCTGGGGGAAGCTCACTACTCCTCTTCCAGACATCTGGGTCCTAGACCCGTTGCTTCTCAGGCTTGCCCCCCCACCGCCACCTTGGGGGGTCTCCATCAGGGCTGAGTATAACTGACTGTCCATTCGTCGGCTCTGCTGTCTCTGAGCCAGACCCCGACACCCGTGGCCTCGGCGAGGCCAGCAAGCACTCAGGCCACACTTGCTGGGGCAGGGGTGCTGTCCAAGGTAAGCCAGGCTGCAGGAGGGCGGCCAGCCACCGTCGCGTAACACTCAGGGCCGGCTGAGGGCAAGGAGGTGCCCTCCACAACAAGAACGAACGTGGAGTGCTGACCACGGTGCCAAGGAGGGCCCCACGCTCTCGGGAGCATGGACCGAGTCTGATGAACAAGAGTGGCATGACCTACTCAACTTTGAACACACTGGAAGGATTCTATTGAGACGTAATTCCCATACAGTAAGACTCATCCTTTTAAGGGTGGTTCGGCTTTCAAAGCAGCCTCTACTTAGAGAAGGGCGCGGTCCCGTGCAACCAGGGCCCACGTGGGCCGTTCCGGTGCGGATCTTCACCTACTCCCGCACAAGCTTCCCAGGAGCTGGTCAGAATCCGGGGCTCTTTCCAGGAGTGCCCCCCCCAGTCCCCGCGGACGCGGCTGTGTGGGGCGCCTCCCAGCGCTCCTCCCCATGCCCCCTCTGAAGGGCTGGCTATGACCAAAACTCACTGTGCAGTGCCCAGGACAAAACAAAACCTTCCCCGGGACAGACGGCAGGCAGGTGAAGGGGGGAGGGCCAACAAACGCATCCCGTGTCCCCGAGGTGCCTGGGGGCCGCTGCAACCAAGAGCAGTGGGAGGACCACCTCCCGGGCCTCGGGCACCTCTCGCCCTGCGGCCACCCCCTCTTCCAGGCCTCACCCTCCCCGCACCCAGCCAGTCAGCTTCCCCAGCTCCTTCCTTTGGGGCCTTCAGCATGGATGCTAATGGCACACCCATCTCCTGACACAGGCCTCCACCCCTCCACCTGCCCTCCTCTGCTCACTTGCCTCCCCGGCTCCCTCTTTCTCCCAGTGTAAGCCACACGGCCCACCACGGCCCACACCAGCACCCATCTCGCTCCGGGACGGGCCATCCTGGCCTGAGCTCCCACCCCTGCCTGGCTCTGGCTGACCCCACTGCCGCCCGGATGCCCACAGGGTGTTCACTTGATTGGTGTGCTCACAGGCTGTGCTCTGGGGTAGCACCTGGCACACAGTAGGTGCTCAGTGAGTACCGGTGACCATGGGCCAGGGGAGGCGGAGGGCCCAGGCAGCGGGGAGCCTTGGAGTCTGAGCCCTCTTGTTGGGGCTGGGGAGTCAGAGGTGTGCCCCCTCTCGCAGTGGGCAGAACACAGGCCGGGCCGGCCCCGCCTGGGGTCTCTAGGGACTCCAGGCTGGGAGACGTGAGATGAAGGGAGATAGGGTGCTGACACCCGGGGTGTCCTGCATCCAGATCCCGGCCCCAGCCACCACCACTTCCTCCTGTGGCCAGCCCCATAACCGACAGGCGGAACTTGGGGGGCTTAACTGCCCCAGCCCCACGGCCATGCCCAGTGGGGGCCCAGGCTAAGCCTGGCACCCCCTGCACACACTGCCCTCAGAGGCCTCTCAGGGCAGCTGGTCAGGAGAAACAGGCCTGGTTCTGGGGACAGAGCCACATGGATGGGGGACAGGCACAGGGAGGCAAAGATACGTGCCCAAGGTCTCACAGCTAGGACAGCGGACAGGGGGCCGGCCTGCTCCCCTTCCTGAGGCCTGCGTTCCCCTCGAGGCCTCACCTACCCTGTTTATAGAGGTGGGGGGGTCTGCTGGGGGGATCCAGACCCAGGTCTGTGTGGCTCCCCTCACCAGGACTCAGTTTCCCTTCCTGGCTCTGCAACACTGTGGCTCAGAGAAGCCCTCCCCGCCTTTCTCACTCCTTCCCTGTCAACTCCCTGCCTGGCTGCTGTGTGACCGCTCTCTGGCCCCCCTCAGACTGTCTCTACCCCAAGGCCAGGACCCAGGCTCTGGCAGCTCTGCACTTGGTGGCTCAGGCTGGCACACCCCTCCCTCCCTGTCACGTGGGCATGGCCATCTGCCTATCTGCTGTGGGGGAGGGGCATCAGCAGGGGTGTGAAAGGTCTGGCGCCTGGGGCCCTCTCCCGGCTCTGATCCCCGGGACATGTGTGCACAGCCCTCGACAGTTTATAAAGTTCCACCAGGACCCCAGTCAGCACCAGCCTGTAGGGAAACCGGCTCCACCAAGCAGGGGAGGAGAAAGAGGCGGAGAACAGCCACCGCGGCCCCCACCTGCCCCATCAGAGGTCTGTGGCCACGGCTGGCACGGCCACGCAGGGCAGGGAAGAGCAGAGGCCTCACGGGCTCCGAGGCTCATGGCGCTCAGCCTAGGGGACCTGCCCAGGCCCTAGTTTATGCACGTGACGCACGGGGACGGACCCGCCAACCCCGCAGAGGTGCAGTGCGGGGATGGAGGGGTGGGGGGAACGAGAGGGCTTTGCGGGAGGTAAAGACCCCTCCCACCATGGCTCATCCTCAGGTGCTGTGGGATTTCTTCCACCAGGCTCCTGGTGCCCACCATGGGCTGGGTCAGCTCTGAGCACAAGGGTGCCGAGCGGGGCGGGAGACAGCCCCCAGACACCCTGATGCGCAAGGACGGGGTGCGGATGCAGACCGGCCTGGGGGTGGGCAGCGAGGGCTTCTCAGGGGAGACACTGCTTACACTGTGATCCCAAAGAATGCCCCAGGCAGACGGGAGTGCCAGACCACGTCCCAGGGGTGGGAGTGTTTGGTGGGGTCCTGCCAGCAGCTAAGGATGGGTGGGGAAGAGGCAGAGGGCTCTCGTTGCCCAGGGTCTTGTTTTCCCGCCCTGGGAAGCAAGGCGGGGCTGTGGGAGACCCAGGCCAGCCCGCCTCCAGGCAGCCCCCAGCTGGGTGCCACCTCGCTGGCCTGGCTCAGGATCCTCCCCTGTCTCAGGCTGCCCCCCACCCCCACCCCCGGGGCCCGGTCCCCTGGGGCAGGGACCGGGCCAGGCGAGGCAGAGAAGGGGAGCGGGCCTGGGAAAGCCCGGCCTGCCTGATAGCGAGAGATTGGTTTCAGCCGGAGCTGCGGGCTGCCAAGTCCACATCCTATCCGCGGCCTGCACTCACTCGGCATTCATCACCGCTGAACTCGGAGACTTTATCGTCGCTAGGGGTTGGCGCCATCTCTGGGCCTGGCCGCTCCCGGCCCTCCGATGCGCCCGATAGCTGCTGATAGATTACCCGAGATTGCCGCAGCCAGCGCGGATCGCCGACACTGCTGGGCGGGGCGCGGACCACGTGGCCCGGCAGAGAGCAGCGCACGCCCGGGGGAGGAGGCGGGCGCGGCAGCCCGGGGGCGGGGCCAGGGAGGTAGCGCCCGCCGAAGGGCGCCGCGGGCTGCGCACTGATTCTGCAGATGGGCCGATAAGGGCTGATGAATGGGAGCGGGGGCCGCGCTAATGGAGCCGTCGCCGGGGCCCACGCGTCAGCTGGATGCAGGCAGACTGCTTCCCGGAAGGGGCCGGGGCTCCAGGGCGACAGGACCCTCCCTGCCCTCTGGGGAAGGGGTTGGGGACACGGCCTCCTGGGCTGCAGACCACCCCCTCACCGCCGGCGCTGGCTTTCCCTGCGGCACTGGGCCCCGCAGTATGCCCTCTGCACCGAGGAGCCGGCTCTGGGCCCTGCCAGGCCCCGGGTTCAGGACCGCATTCCCGCCACAGCGCCACGGCCCCTCCTCCAGGCCTGGCTGTCCTGATGCTCTGTGGGTCAGGAGCACGATGCACACCCAGGCCTGGCCGACCAGTACCCGGGCGGTGTCTCCAACCCCTGGGGGATGCCATGCAGGGAGGAAGAAGCCGGGTCCTCTGGGTAGCCTTTTTCCCTGTTCGGTGTGGCCGGGTCCCAAGCAGCAGCTCTACTCCGCTCTCACTGCACAGATAGGGAAACCGAGACACCCAGAGTGTGTGTGTGGGGGGGTCCCGGTCCCACGGGGAGTCAGCGGCTATGCCGGGCTGAGCCTGCACCTCCTGGCCCAGTGGGCACATTGTCCCCACGGGGGCCAGAGAGAGCCACAGGGTCCGGGAAGCTGGCGTGGGGCACTCCTGGGCTCAAACCCTGCCAGGCAGGCCCCCGCCCATTGAAGCCTCTTTCCTCAACTGAAAACTGGGGGTTGAAAATCAGCCCCAAGTTTCTATAGAGCAGAGCAGAGGGAGCCAGGGGCCGAGGAAGGAAGGAGAGACGTGGGGGACAGCATGGGGGATTCATGCTCAAGGGGGACAGTTTCTGCAGCCCAGTGCCATGGAGCACACAGCAGGCTCTCCATAAGCGCCTGTCCCCATCCTCGGGGACTCAGAGACGCACATTCTCACCCGTGTGCACAGCCCTTCACAGTGACGTGGCCTTCTCCACCACCTCGGGCCACTTGCTGGCCATGGACACTGAGGCAGGGCTTGCATTGATGGTGGGCTGGGGGATGCTAGGGGCTGTGTCGAGGTTGGAGGGAGGCCAGAGGCACTGACCCATCGCATGAATGGTCCTGGGCAAACCTCTGCTGCCAGTTAGCGCCTGGCCCTATTGATCTCTAGGGAGGGGGCTGAGACTCGGGGGTCTTAGTGACCGGCCCAAGGGGACCCAGTGAGTGGCAGGGCTGGGATGTGCAGCCAATCTGTGTGGCTCCAGAGCCCATGGCCTTGACCCTGGACATTACAGCTTTGGAACCAAACCTGGCCGTGGGCCTGAGGATGCAGATGAGCCTGGGTCGGTCAAGAGCCCTGCTTGCATCTGGATCCCTCAAGCCCCTCCGGCTGGGATGGAGTATGTGGAGAGGAAAAGCCCGGTCCATGAGGAGGAGAAGGGAGGGGAGGAGCCCCGCACTTCCTGTGTCCTACCCCACATCCTGGGCCTGCCTGTGACGTGACTGCTGAGGGCACACAGGAAGGGAGTGCCTGTCCTGGGGGCGGCGCCCTGAGCTGGTCAGCGCGTGGCAGGCGCCGTCATCCCTCCTCACCCCCGTGGTAGCTCATTCCCTGCTCAGAGCTTTTGCCTCTGCTGTGCCCTCTGCCAGGTGGCTCTTATCCACACACACACACACACACACACACACACACACACACCACCATCTGTCTCTGCTTAACGTTGGCTTCAGAGTGGCCGCCTCGCCTTCCACGACCCCAGTCCCCCAGCTCCAGGGGGCTCCTCCATCCTTAGGGTTCATTTCTGGTGTTCCCTCTCTGTTCCCCAGCAGCCTGGGTGCTATGAGGGCAGGGACTGAGCTCCCATGAGGGTCACGGGGATCCTGGACGACGGCCCAAGCACACCAGGGCCTCAGACAAGTTTGGAGGCCTGAACACACAAGGACACCCAGAAGTCAGCCTGCTGTCCCTACTCCAGGCACCCAGACCCGAAGGAAGTGAGCCTGAGCCCTGCTGCAGGGGACAGGTCCTCCTTGTCTGCTGGTAGTGACCCCAACTCCTGGGCCGCTACGGCTCTGTCCATGACAGCGCTCACTGTATGCACTGACTTGTCTTCCAGTTTCCTTTTTCCCGTGGGTTTGCTTTGCTTTCCTGGGACAGGGGCCGGGGTGGGGAGATTTTGAAATCAACTGAGGGAGTATTTATCGAGCACCTACTATATGCCCTGCACTGGAGAGACTCCGAGGCAGTGCTGGGGGACCCCTCCCGGGGGACAGGGCCTAGGTGCTGTCCTTTCCCTCTTGAGTGCTGAGTCCCTCTTACTCCATGCCCTGGGAGGCACTGTCACCCTGTTTTAGGGGGGGTGGTGAAGGCGCTCAGCTGAGGTCACATGGCAGCAGTCTGGTTCTGGTCCGACAGCCCCCTCCCTGTTTCCTCCCCTTAGATCTCAGCCCAAACCTGTTCCCTCCTTGCCCCTCTGCTATTTTCCACTTATGCATTGTTGCAAAACGCCCACACCTGTGGCTGGTTTTCGGGTCATGGAGCCCTGCAGGTGCTGCGGAACTAGGGGAGCATCTGGCCAGGCTCTGGGCCAGCTGGGCCTACCTGGGCCCCCCATCTCACTGACAAGACAATCTGTGGGGTGCAGAGTGACTTTGAACCCCCAAAGTTTCTTGAATACCTCTTGCAGACATGGTCTCCTGTTATATAAATTTCTGAAAATGGAAAATCTGAAAGACCCTGTTTCTAGAATACAGCACAGCCACAGATAGACTAAGGAACCCCCTGAGAAACTCCTGTTTCAGCCCTCATTGGGTGGATGGGGAAACTGAGGCCCAGGGAGCAGATGGTGCTCATCAGGGTGCACAGAAATTGCCCTGGGAGACAGACAGACCAGACCCTCCCATTTTACTGACAGGAAAGCAAGTTTGGCAAATGGGTCGGGGCTCTCACTCATTAAAATGGTACCATGGCGGGGCGCCTGGGTGGCTGAGCTGGTTGGGCGTCTGCCTTCGGCTCGGGCCCTGATCCCAGGGTCCTGGGATCGAGCCCCGCATCGGGCTCCCTG
The DNA here is from genome assembly GCF_037043125.1 of Eumetopias jubatus. Classification (NCBI taxonomy): domain Eukaryota; kingdom Metazoa; phylum Chordata; class Mammalia; order Carnivora; family Otariidae; genus Eumetopias; species Eumetopias jubatus. The sequence goes on along the minus strand of NW_028274816.1, from coordinate 38,934,072 downwards.
CTCGGTGGGGAGTCTGCTTCTCCCTGTCCCCCTTGCCTGCCGCTCCCCGTGCTTGTGCTCTCTCTCTCTCTGTCTCTGTCAAATAAAAAAAAAAAAAAAAAAAAATCTTAAAAAAAAAAAGGTACCATGGCCCCGTCCCGGCCTGGTGCTACAGCGAGCCTGGCAGTGTGAGGTCCTGGATAAAAATCATAGCGGGGGGGAGAGGGGGGCAGAGATGGGACAGCATGTACAGAGTGTGGGGGTGCCCCAGACACAGGGAGGGGAGCTGGCCAGCCTTGAGTTGCTCCGCCCCATTTTTGAACTCAGTGTTCCCATCTGGGAGTCAGAATTGGCCGGGCTGATCTCGGGAACGCCCAAGTCCTGGTCCCCTAATTCAGGCTGTGGGGGTCTGGGCTCAGGGTCAGCAAGAGGTCATCCAAGGGCCAAACCGTCTGTCCCCATGCACCTGGGCAAACGGATGACCCCAGCAGCAAGGCCCCGGAAAGGCTGGCCCTTCCAGAGTTGGGGGCGGGGGATTTCCATCACGGGGTCAAGGTCCGGGCAAGACAGTGTCCCCCACTCCCTAAACTAAGGGCTCCTCGTAGAGGAGCCCCGCCCCCTCTGAAGAGGCCCCGCCTCACACATGGAGCTCAGCCAATCCCCAGGCCTCACTCTCGCTCGTTTGCATGTCCGTTTCCATTGGCGGCGTAGAGATTAGGACCTTCATTCCCAGGCCGCGGGGGCGGGGCCTGGGGAGAAGTTGTTGGGGGTCTGGGCTGGGCTGGGCTGGGCTTTGGGGAGCCAGGCTAGGGGCGCTGGGGGGGGGGTGTGGGCTGGGGGGGTATGCTGGGCTCTGGGGGGGGGCCGGGCCGGGCTAGGGACACTGGAGGGGGCTGGGAGCTGGGGGGCCCGGCTCTGGCCTCTGAAGGAGCAGGTTCTGGGGGTGCCAAGCTCTGGATGACTTGCCCCAGACCCAAGTCTGGGACACAAAATGGCCACCTGCCACATGGGGAGGACTTTGGTTATAGTACATGCTCTTCCTTTTCCTCTAAAGCTCCGTTAAATCCTCGGACTCCCCCCCCCCCAACCCCGCCCATGATGAGTGACTCAGAGGGGGAAAGATACTGACCCAAGGTCACAGACCTGGGATGCAGCAGCACAGCTGGGACCTCGCCCCTCATCCCAAGGCTGGGTTCCTTCCCTCCAGGGAGGGCCTATCGGGGGCAACTTCTTATTTAGAGCTGCGTCTCCTCAGGGAGGACTTATTTTTGGCTTCCTTTGCAAAATAATGATGAGGACGATGATGATTTTAAGGGGACCCGAATCCCCCGGGGCAGATCTAGCGGCATCCTGTTCCCGGGACTCGGGGAACTGCGGGGTGGTGGGCTCGCGGGTGTGAGTGTGAGTGTGCACGCGCTTTTGTTCCTGGCATTTTGGTGGGTTGAGATAAGGGGAACAACAGACCGGCTCCGAGAGAGCAGGCAGATAGATAAGGCGATAGGGTTCCTTCACCACACAGGCCTATCGCCTTTTATCAGAGTTCCCTTTTCTTTCTTTTTTGTTGGGGGGGGGAGGGTGCAACACACCCCACCCCCAGCCCCCAAGCCGGGTAACGGAGGGGTGGGGGCCTCCCTCCCTCAGATCCCTCCTGCTGTGTCCACACGCCCAGAACCCTGGCCCCCAGAGCTCCCGACCGGAAGGGTGGGGGTCCCGAGGACTGTGTTCACAACAGGGAGAATACAGAAGAGCCCCAAGGGGGAATGATGAGGGCAGGGAGGCCCAGAGGCTAGTGGCCTGGAGACTGGATGCTGAGCCCCTCTGTCCAGATGGCCCAGGCGCCCCCGTGGGCTTAGCTGTGCAGGACAGGGAGACCTCACAGCCCTAGGTCTCTAGGGCAGGCCTCAGCATCTTCAGCCCCATTTTACAGATGCAGAAACTTGAGTCTCAAAACAAGGATGTGCCTGTGAGCCATAGCAGCTGGGGCAGGCTGCACCCCTACAATCCTTCTGCATTCCCTCTGGCTCTGGGAGTCAGACTCCCAAGGCCCACCAGGATAACGGTTCCAGAACCATCCACAGCACTGTGTGACAGGGGCCCCACACCTCTGCACCCTGGAGCTATTTGCTAAAATCAGTCCAGGAGGAATGCTGGAGGTGTGCAGCAGGCAGGGAGGGCTTGGGGAGGGAGCCCCAGCCCGGACGACTCCAACCCCTGCACAAGTCCCTGGAGAACACGGCCCCCACTATACATGTCTGGCCAGAATTATGGTTATGCCCATTGCCCAGGTGAGGGAACTGCGGTGCAGGGACAGTAAGTCACTTGCCCAGGGTACCCACCCAAAGGGCAGAATTTGAACCCTGGTCACCCCACACTACACTTGTCCCCCTCCCCCACACACGCACCCATTCTACTGGAAATAGCTGACTTCCTTTAGAATAATGAAACAAAACAAAACCCAAAAGACAGAAAGAAACCAATTTTATCACCAAAGGAAGCTATTTTCTGGAGGCAGATGAAATGACCCCCGGAGATAAGCGGGAGTAGAGGCACCCCATCACCTCCTGATCTCAGACAGGGCTGTGTGGTCCCAAGCACTCACTCACCCTCTCCGTGTCTGGGCCTTTCTCCCCTAAATGGAGGGAGCAGACCCCTTAGGAGAGGAGGAGACCACCAGAACCTCCAGCTATGATGGAGATCCAGACCTTGACGAGGCCTCTAAGTCAGTCTCTACTGCTCCCTTCTGTGCTGTGTGACCTTGGATGCATTGCTCAACCTCTCTGAGCCTTGAGTCCTCTTCTGAGAAGAAATGAGGTCAAAGGTGGCGCCTTTCCAGGGCAGCTGGGACTCTACAGGGTAACACAGGTCAAGCCCAGGCCTGGCACAAAGAAAGTGCTCTGTAAAGGGAGCTACTACCTGACAATAGCTACCATTAGGATTGTTAGGACTGTGGCGTCCTAGCACATGTCGGAAATGTTGCTGGCGGCCCACTCAGGCCTCCTGTCTCTGGGATCACAGGGAAATCTCATTTCTTGAGAGCTGCTTAAAAACAAATACAGAAAGGGGAAACCATGGCCTGCATGGGTGTCCTTGCCAGGAGTCCCGGGCAGCCCGTCCGCGGGGGCCCCAGGCATGCGCCAGGGGGTGTCGTGCCCCCCCCGGCCTTGGGCATCCCCTCGGGCACAGCTGGGGGTGGGTGTCGCCCTGCGGGTGCGCGGCCCCCACCTAGCTGCCGCACCTGTCCCTCAGCGGGAGGATTAGCCACACGTGGGGCCCTAATCGCTGCTAATCGCACCACCATCACCGCGGGATCTCGGATCAGTTGAAGGAGGCGGCTTTATCCAGACAGACGCGGAGATGGCACCGTAGTCCCATCTGGGCGCCGACCATCACAAGTGGCAGCCAGGCCGGGGAAGCAGGGAGCCGGGAGCCCCTCCCCCTCCCCCACCGGCCAACGGCGCTCAGCTGGGTCCCTCAACATTGACTGGGCATGCACTGTGTGACCGGGCATGGTTCTGGGCGCCTGGAGACAGCAGAGAGCCTGCCCTCGGGGCACCGCATCCTCTCGGCAAGCTGGGGCCCATCTGACGAGGATGGAAGTGAGGCTCACGCGCCCAGAGTTAGAGCCGGGGCAGCCGGGGCAGACTCCTGACTGTAGCGAGGCACCTTGAATCCACCCCCGTGGCCCCCAGAGGTTCAGCCCTCAGGCCAGGGGCACCGTTCCATCCTCCTCTGCTGCAGCCTTTCTGAGCGGAGGCCCAAGCCTTCCCCTCCCCGGCCGGGCCCCCGGACACTGCCTGGGTGCAGAGGCCTGGGAGGTGCAGGCTGGGCGGGCTGAGGTTCACGGCCGGCTCCGGGGGCCAGGAGAGGCGGAGACGGCCAAGGGCTCCCCTCCAGGGCCCCCACCATCCCCACCCTCCCCTACCTTCTTTTTCAAAAACATAATTTATCTGTGTATTATCAAGAAATCCAGACACTTTAATCAGTGAGCTATGAAGTCAGAATTTCCATTCTTATCTGCGGGAGGAGTGGAAACGGAGGAGATAGGCGGCGGGAACGGATCGCTGGTAGGGAATGTTAATGGGCGGAGAGGCTGGGCTATTGGCCACGGAGCCGCCGTATCTCCCCCATTATCAAGGGCCGTATCTCGCCAACCATCTCAGCGCGGTAATGGGGCCAGTTCAACTTTCCGAGTTATCACAGGAGCTGAAACCTGCGCCCGCCAGAGGCCGGGCTGGCAGACAGTTCCGGGCGGACTGGGCTTCGGCCGGCAAAGCCAGGAGGGGTGGGGGGGTGGGGGGACAGCCAGCCTGGCTGGGGTCCCCCCGAGGGCCTGGGTGCCCCCCCTGACCATCAAGGCCACCACCCTGAATGTCGGGAGTCCCTCTGTTCTCCAGGAAAATGTTTGATTTGGGCAGAGCCAGGTAGGGGCATGTTGCACAGGAGGGGAAACTGAGGCAGGAAGCCAGCTCAGGGTCCCAGGGCTCCCGGGCCCTCTTGAGCTGTGCCAGGCCCATGAGGTGAGATAGTGTGGCGTGAGGGCATGGCAGGTGGGGGTGGGGGGGATGGGAACACCACGGCCTCCCACCTGGTGGCCCCTTCTTGGGGGTTTTTCCAGGCCCTAAGCCCCAGGAGCAGGAAACTCAGTAACAAAGATAGCAGGGTGAGGACACCCTTGTAGGCTCTGCCCCTGCAGGTCCTGACCTGAGGCTTGGCTTTGTAGCTGCTTGGCAGCCTGGGGTACACTCAATGCACCCCTCAAATGTGGAAGGGCCTCCCACCGCCCTCAGCCCTCCTGCGTGGGACACCCCGTGGGGGCCACAGCCCATAAGCGGAACACTTCTGTTCAAAGGAAGGGACCCCAAATCCACTCATTCCAACCCCGTGAGGATTTAGTGCTCCCACTTTAATGCTCAGAGGGGCATCTGAGGTGTGGAGTAAGAGTCTCCCCTGAGGCCAGTCTGCTGCATGGAGCCCCCATCGGACTCCGAGGGCCCCAGAAACTGCCCCGGGTATAGACCGGGTCGACTGGGCTCTGGTCCTTCTCCTGCAGCCGGCTGGGCCCAGAGAGGGGAAGGGACTCGCCCAAGGTCATATGGCCAGTGAGAAACAGCCTGGTCACCACAGCTGGCCACTGCCCGGAACCGCAGGAAGGCCTCAGTTTCCTGGACTTGAGCATGGGTGTTGCCAGGCTGGCCGGGAGCCAGGAGAGCTCTACCCCTGGAAACCACGGCTGGGTAACCATCCTCTGCCCCTCCCCCTCCCCCAGGCTGGGGAGCTCGGGCTACACTCCTCCGTCTGAACACCCACGGAGCCTCAGTTTCCTGGGCTAATCACTGAGCGTCCCTCAAAAGCGGCTGCAGGAAGGGCATGAGCAAGTGTCCGTAGGTTCTGGGCACACAGCAGGGGCTTAGTAAGTACTCGAGTGGCGCTTGCTGTACTAACCAAGCAAGGCCTGGTGAGGGTTGACGGCAGGATGAGCCGGGGGCCCCAGACAAGCTGGCTCTGAATGGGAGGAGGCCACAAGAAGTCCTGTGGCTGCAGGCAGAGGCCTTCTCTTGGGTCTCAAGCATCAGAGCACCTGATGCCTGGGCAGGCCCCGAGCCCTCCCTGGGGGCGGAGAATCCAGCAGAGCCCAGGGAAAATCCACCATTGCCTGCGAGGCCCTGTCCCCAGGGGAAAGCCCACCGCAGGACAGAGCCGTGACCACCCGGCCTGGGCCCTCTTCCCCTCCTGCTCTCTGGGTCTGACTTGCGGGGTGGAGGCTTGATGGAGAAAAGGGAAATTGGGGCAGGTGGCCTGTGACAGGTGCAGGCACCCAGGGCAGACTGGGAAAGCTGGAGGGCTTGAGTCAGACACCAAGAGGAACTGGCAGGAAGCAGGCCCAGGGGCACGGAGGAGAGGACAGACGACCCTCTGTGCTCTTCACTTTAATTCTGTCGGACAACCCCAATGGCACCCCAGCTCTGGACTGGGCTGCACCTCCTATACCAGCTCTTAGCCTCCCCACCCTCAGCCGTCGGCATCAAAGTTCCACTTTATGGGGGAAACTGAGGCTCAGCTACTTGCAGGAGGCCTGGGCACCCTCAGAGCCCAGCCTGGCACCCCCACAACATCCCCGTCTTGCAAAGGTGAAGACGGAGCCTCGGGAAGGCAGGGCAACTTCTGTGTCTCTGCAGAGTCTTATCCTTGACCCCAGGATTTTGGCCTGTCCTTGGCTGCGGCCACCCACAGGGAAGCTCCTGGAGGCGCCCACGATCAGAGCCCACACACTGGCCATCCCCTCCTTCCCAGGAAGCAGCACGCCTGCCTGCTCTGGGGGGCCTAGGACACATGCCCCCAGCCTGGTTGCTGTGGCAGGCCTTCTGCAGACCACCTCCTCAAACCTGCTTCTATACTGCCCATGCGCGACCAGTGTGTGGTCGCTGTGTGACCCTGGCGTAGCCTCCCACCCTCTCTGGTCCTCCACTTCTTTGTGCGTAAAACAGCTTGAGAACCCCAACCTTAGCAGGCGTCCAGGAGAATCACGGGAGGGGATGCCTGCAAAGCACTCAGATGGGAGCTATCAGCTGCGGGCTGGCTGGGTCTCTGTCCCCACTGTAGCTCCTGGACTGAAGGAACCAGGAGCACCCGGGCTGGTCTGAGCGCTGCCCATGCTTGTGCTCCTGGAAGCAGCACCCCAGCACCTTCTCTCCTCTTCTACAGCTGGGGAAAGCCAGGCTCCGGGAGTCCACGGCCTCTGGTCCAGGGGAGGCCGACAGGAGGGACAGGAGGTGGAAGGGAGGGGCTGGCTTATCTGCCTAACCCAGCTCCGGCCCAAGGTCAGCTGCCACATTCCTGACCCAGCGGGGACACTGCCTTCTCCCAAACAAGGGGCCTTGGGAGAGGGAGGAGGGGAGTGGGCTGGAGATGCCCTGGGGCAGGCGGCCTGGGGGCGCTGAGGCAGCGCGGTCCAGAGAAGCCCTGCCCGCCCGTCCTGCCGCCTCCAGCATGTCCCAGCGCCCCAGGGCCTCAGTTTCCTTACCTGGAAGATGGGCGAACCAATGATGCTGATGGTGGTTAACGGCAGGTAAGACCCTTGGGCAGAAAAAGGACTGAAGGAGTGCAGTGCATCAGGGTCCCCTGCCCACAAGTCCCTTCAAAAACTATCGCCCGAAGGCGGGAGCAGGGGGAGGCTGGAGACAGGACTCTGTGCGAAGTGTCCAGTCCTCCGGGCTTCTGGCAAGATCTCAGGAAGGCAACCAGCAGCCAGGGCTGCCACATCCACGAAGGATGTGGCCTTGGGATGGCACTGTACAGCTGGCACTCGGGATCTCACAGACCTCCCGTGAAGACCCCAGGAAGGAGGTGCTGTTATCAAGCTCTTGCTTCGAAAGAGGGAACTGCGATGAGAGAAGTCATCTGTCCTCGGGGTCACGGCGAGGCCAGGACCCAAGGCCAAGCGGTGGCCCCCTCTGTGGTGGCCTCCCACTCCTGGAGATGTGGGCAGCCCAGGCCTGGAGCATAAAGCCTCTGCTCCCGGTGTGGGGACAGGGTGGGGATGGAAGCACTAGGGTCCCAGGGGGCAGGGTCTCTGTCCTCAGTCAGCCCACTGGCCCCACGGGCAGCAGGCGTGGGTGGGAGCAACATGTCCTCCAGCAACCAACAGCCCGGGCTCCCCTCCCAAGCCGGGACCCTGGGTGTGATCCAAATAGCGCCCACCGTATCCCAGCCCTGCTCGGGCACTTGGCACAGCCAAGGGAGCAGGCTCCGTGTTATACCCATTCTACAGATGAGAAACTGGGAAGGAAAGAGACACTCACCAAGGCCACTCAGCCAGGAAGCTGAGTGGACGGGAGGCCAGAGTGGCAGTATCAGATGATATGAATTTCCCTTGGATTCTCATGGCTCAGGTGGCCAGCCACGTGGCCAGCAATGGCATCACCCCTATTTTGCAGATGGGTAAACCGAGGCTCACTCGGGAGGGCCTTGCCCATAGTCCTACATCCATTTCACACTGTGTATCCATTAAGTCATTATATGACAGAGTTCTGGAAAGCCCACTGTGTGGGGACAGGACAGATCCAGTCCCCACTCCCAGGTCGCAGAGATCCGAGCTGCCTGTGCAAAGGCCCTGGGGCTGGGACTGAAACAAGCTAGCGAGAAATCCTCCCCTCTCAGCTGGAACACAGGCCCTGGTGAGGGGCTCTGCCTTCCCTCAGCCCCCATGAGCTCCTTTTCTCATAAGAACCCACGAAGTGCAACTTCACGGTAGCAGAGCCGTCACCTATGGGCATCTGTCTCCTCCTGCCACTGCTGAGGACACTGAGGCCCACAGGGGGCCAGGAGGTACATGTGGAGACCAACTCCCTCTGCAGGTGTTATTGCGCCCACTGCTGGATCCCCCTTCACCCCAGGCCACTCCTGCTGAGCGGGGAGCAGTAGACAAGGCCCAGAGAGTAAATACATGGCTGTGGCCTCAGTTTCCCCCTCTGTGAAATGGGAACAGGGACCCTGGGGCAGCTCCAGGGGTATGGTGGCTGGGTGGGCGCCCAAGGTCCCTGGGCTTGGCGATACCAATCAGCGGGCAACAGCTGCCTCCAGGAGGAGGCCCGTCGATGGCAGATAGGCCGACTGGGAGTATTATTCACGAGTCCGTCAAGCCCCAGGAACGTCTGGTTGGCATAGAAACAGGAGATAAGGGGTACAATTAATGGCATCACATTCCCTCCTCCTTTCTTCCCCAACTGACCCATTTAAATCCCTGGCGGGGCTGGTGCCATGCTGGGCTCCCAGTGACCTCCAGGGAGGGGCTGGCTGGGCAGGCAGGGCTCGGCCAGGGCTCAGGTCCCCGGGCAGGGCTGGCTTCAGTCTCCCCGGGGAGCACCCCTGCGCAGCAGCGGCTCGGCAAGGAGGCTCTGGGAGACTCGGCAAGGGCTGGGCTGGAGAAGGACCCCACAGTATCTCCTCTCCCAAAGGCCCATTTCACAGATGTGGAGACTGAAGGCCGATAAGCCTGGGGGCAGGCAGACAAGAGGAGGGCGGAGTGATGGTCACAGGCCGGCTGGTTCAGGGCGCGGGGCCGGGCTGCCTGCGTTCCGCTTCTGGCTCTGCCACTTCTCTGGGGGAGAAGCTTAAGCAATCCGTGCTCGGTTTCCCCAGATGTAAAGATGATAAGAATAGGGCCTATTTTAAGTCAGTATATGGCCTGGCACAGAGTAATCTCTGAAAGTATTAGCTGTTGTTAATATTATTACTGTCCAGGGCATGGATGAGCTCCTTGTTTTTCCTGAGGCCCAGGAGTGCAGGAAAAGCAAGAACCATCTAGAGCCAGGGTGGAAGCCAGCCTCAGGGGCGACAGCTGGGCTCCAGGGTCCGCCTGGCCCGTTCAAGTCCAGGGTCAGAGCTGGGGGCCTCTCAGCTCTTCATCCCCTGGGCTCACCATAGATCGGTCCCCATGTCCCCGGGGCTCTGGGGCGGGGGCAAGGCCAGCAGAGGAGGGCAGGACTTACGTCCCTGCTGACCCTGGGGTAGCAAGCACTGCCACACCTGTCTTTCACAGAGGGGAAACTGAGGCCAAGGAAGGCAAGTGAAATGCCCACGGTGGCTCTGCATCAGGATCAGCCAGGTGGCCAGATCCCCCTCTCTCTTCACCCCTCTGCCATCCCAGTGAGGTACGGCATGGTGAGGGGGCCCCGGGGGGCCATGCCAACGCCCACATGCCTCCCGTACTTGGGAGGAGACTGTGCCCGGCTCTGCTCTGCGCAGACAATCCCTCTTACGTTCCTGAAAACCTCTTCCCCGTCCTGGGCCTCGCCCAGCTCTCGGGCACTGGCCCTCACCAGAAGGCCCTGGCAGCCTCACCGGCGGATGCCGAACCGCTGGAGAGAGCACAGGGTGAGTCTGAAGCACGGAGTGAATTAGTCATCCTGTGGCCACCAATAATTTGTTTAATCAAACTCGGAGAATGTGTGAACAACACCCTCCGAAGAGATGGAGTGGCTGCCGGAGGGGATGGGTGGGACAAGTCCCCAGCTTCTGCTGGAAGCCCCCACCCAGCTGGCCTGGGTTTCCACTAGGCATCTAGGCCCATGGCCCCTGAGGGGCTTCCCCCTGCCAAGGGGCGCCCTTGACATCCCCAGTCTGACATGGGGGCTGATTCCCGTCAGCCTGGCCCACCCTCCTCACCTCACACAGGCATCCCTTCCCTAGCCTCCCTTGCCGCTGAGCCCTTCACACCCCCGACAACCACCAGGAATCATCATCCCATTTTTCAGAGTTGGAAACTGAGGCTGGCCCACTGTCCCTGGACGTATCTCCGCGGCGGGCCTACTGCTGACCTCGATGCAGGCTCCCCCTTCCGGGACGTGTCCCTGACTGGACTTCCACCTATTACCCCCCACCTAAGACAGGGCTGGGACCCAGTGCATGTATACAGCAAGTGCTCAATAAAGACTTGCTGAGTGAATCAAGGCAGGTCTTCCAACCTGATCTGGGGGACCTGCTTGGAAAGAGCATCGGCACACTGGCTTCCTCCCTCTCCCCACAAACTCAGCCCTGGAAACGGAAACCACCTTGATTTTTTTCAACAAAACTCCAAGCAGGCTACACCTAAAACTTGCCAGGAACGCACACCAAACCCAGCACCATTCAAGGGGGAAAACACGCTCTCTCCGGGAGGTGACAAACCCCACCTCGGGCTATCTCACACCATCTCGTAGGAATCGGACGGGCGTCCCCTCCCCTCGCCCCGGAGCTCTGGGCCAGCGCGGAGTCACTTTCCTTTCATTTTGATGGACTGTACCACCCGCAGGGGAGGATCAACTTCTTGGCAATTAAGTATGTTTGGGAAGAAAACTCGCCTAGACGACCCAGCGCAGACGCCCGCTCCCCCTGCCCCCGCCCTGGCCCGGGTCCGAGGGCCCCACTCCCCCAGCCGCGACTCCCCCGCGCTGTTGTTGCTTCTAACCCGGCGGGCCTGGTGGCCATAGATAAGGCCTCTTATCGCTCTTGGCGATCGCCATCCGGCCGCCCGGCCCTGCGCTTATCGCAGCTCACATCGACCCGGGCAGGAGGAAAGCTCGGATGGCCGGGGGTCCCGAGCTGGGCTCTGCCCCGCGCTCCCAGCCGGCTCGGCCCCCCCTATCGTCTTGGCCATCTGGCCGGCCAAGGCCGCGCTCCTGCCTCGCCCTCCCCCGCTCCCACGTTTGAAGTTAATAAATGGAAGCGCCTATCGCCTCCACCATCGGTTGCGCGCCTTATCAGCACGGCACATCTATCTCTGCGTGGAACAAAAGGCGCACAGAGGCGCGGGCAGCTGCGCCCCGGCTCTGGTGAGGGCGCAGGGGGCGGTGGCCCCAAGCGCCCGGCCCCCTCCCCTCCACACCCGCGGCCTGGTCGCAGGTGAGGCTAGCGCGGCGGGCGCACAGCTGCGAGGGCCGCACGCACCGCCGCCGGCAGAGGGAGGGCGGGCGGGCGCCGCCGCTTGGTGACAATCAGAGTTCGCATCTTAACGCGCCAAGATCTGCCAGAGGGAGGAGGCGCCGGGGATGGGGGGGGGCAGGGAGGGTGCTCGGTGCCTCCTGCCGCCCTGGTCCCTGCCCGGATCCTGGCCGCGCGAGGGTCAGTAGCGGGGGCTCGTCTGCGTGCCCTATGCGGTCCCTGTCCCAAGGCGCACCGCTCGGCCAACCCATCTGGGCCAGGGCGCTCGCCCTGCTCGAGGCCTTATCGGCGCTGTCGATCGGTTCCCAGCCTAAGATCTCCCTGCCCGCGCTATCTATATTTCTCATCACGCTGAAACACATACACACGCACACACGAGAACAGACCAAACAGAGGCGCCCAGGGGAGGAGGGGAAAAAGAAACCAGAGAACGAGCGCAGATCAGGACCTGTAGGTGGTTTTAATACTTAAGTTGACTTGATAAAGGCGACTTTCGGAAAACAGGTCCTGCTTGCACATTGGGGGAGTGGGTTACCGGAACCCAAATTCATGCTTGCGTTCCCCCTGTCTAGGACCTAGTGGGGTAGACACTCCCCCCCAGGCGCGTGCACATGGGATCCTGGTGGCAGTGGTCGTGTGGCCAGCCCGAGTGCCTGGGGCTGGCAGAGGGCTGGAGGCCTCCCCTCTTCGCTTCCCATCCTGCCTGGCAGATGCGACCCCCGGAGGAAACCCCGTACTCAGGCCCTGGCTGAGGGGCGCGAAGTTATTGGTGTGGGGTGGGGAGTGGCGCTTCCTGTATGCGCGCTCTCTCGCTTCTCGCGCAGCCGAGCGGCCCAGAGTGTGCAGCGCTTTTATCACCGGGGATTGGCAGTATGAACTCAGCGGCCGCGCGGTCCCCTGGGGAGTGGCCCGCGGGCCGGAATAGGCAAGAAACTTGGGACACGCGCAGAGGCGACCGTGACCTGGGGCCGAGTCCCCGGAAGCCCCTCTTCCCCGACTTGGAGTAGCCCCTCTGATAAGGGGGTGGGGGTTGCCTGCCTGCTACACGTGCGGCCTTGGCCGGGACAGAGAGTAAGGTCGGACCTCCAGGAGGCTGTCCCCAGGCAGGGAAGGCTCGAGTTTGAGACCCCAGCGACAGGACGCGGGGATCTGAGCGGCTGGAACCGAGCGCACGGGCTGCGGTGGCCGCCCCCGCCCCCACCCCCCAGCCAGGCGGCGATTGGGCCAGCAGGAGAGGTGGTGGGCGCCGGCCGGTCCCCGCCACTTGGTCATGCATTTCCACGCGGCCCGGGTGCCCCCTCTCCCTCCCAGGTCTCTCTCTGTTTCTCCCTCTAGATACAAAGCCTGGGAGAGTCAACCGCGCTGCGAGATAAGATCACAATTTCAGCCCGTCCCGACAGAGCGATCTTATCAGGATGGGACTTGCAGAATGGAATATTTTAAACTTTATCTGAGCCCAGATCGGGGCCGCCTTATCGCTGCACCATCTCGGGGATGCGGGGGAGGGGCAGGACGCAAGGTGGCCGCGCCCCCAGCAGCCCCGCTCCCGGGCCCCTAGGCGGACACCCCTCCGGGCGGGACCCCCGGTGCGCCGGAGCCGAGACGCGGGGGCCCGGCCGGCCGGCGGAGATTAGATTACTGCGCGCTTGGCGCACAGCGCGGGGGGCGCGGCGCGGGGTGAAGGTCGCGGGCGCCGCGAGCGCAGCCGGCCGGCCGTGTGGGGGCGGGCCAGTGGGGGCCGACGAGGGTCGGGGCGGGCGGGCAAAGTTTGACTCACGCTTGATCTGCCGGGGGTTGCTCTGTTTCCTCCTGGACATGTCTCCGGCGCCGCGCGCCCTCCCGGCGGCCGCCTCTAGCCCCTGGAGGGCGGCGGCGGGCGGCGGGGGCGCGGCGGGGCCGCGGGGCGGCTCATGCCCCCGGCCCCCGGGCTCCGCGGCCGCCCCGGCCCGCGCCCCAGCCCGCCGCGCCCGGCCCGGAGACGCTGCGGAGGCCGGAGGCAAGGCCCTGCGCTGCGGGCGCGCCGACCGCCGGGGGCGGCGGGCGGCGGGCTGCTGCCGGCTCCTCGGCTCCCGCGCAGACGCCGCCGCCGCTCGGCTTTTCTCAATGGAACCTGCGGGCAGCGCGCGACGAACCGGGCGGCCTCGGCCAGGGCGCTCCCGGCGGGCGGGCGGGCGGGCCGGCGCGGCGGGGGCGGGGCCTGCGCGTCCCCGGCGCCGCGCCTCCGGCCCGCCCCCGCCGCGCTGGCCCCGCCCCCGCCGGCGCGGCCCCGCCTGCCCCGCCGCGCTGGCCCCGCCCCCAGGCGGATCCCGGTTTCCTGCAGCCTTGGCCCCGCCCCCGGCCCTGCCCCCCGCCCTCGGCCCTGCCCCCGCCCCCGGCCTGCATGGCGCTGGCCCCGCCCCCGGCCCTGGGAAGACCTCTGGCTTCTTCGCCTCCTCCTTCGGTCCCGCAGCTTTGTCCCCAGGCCTAGCTCTGATTCAACGACCTATTCTGTCCCGCCGCCCCGCGGCACTGGGTCCAGCCGAGCTTCGGGCCGCTCTGGGCCCGCCCCCTCGGCGCTAGCTCCGCCCCCAAGCCTAACCCCGCCTGGCTCTGCTCACCCCCCCTCGCCCCGCCCCAGGGTTCTCATGGCTCCGCCCCCAGGCCCTCGGCCCCGCCCAGGACCCCTGCACTCCACGGCAGCCCCCTCCGCCTGAGGGACGCGGGCAGTAAGGGCCGGGTCAGGAAGCCCGAGGCCTTGACGCCCCACAGTGTCTTGGGTCAGATTTGGGGTGTGGAGTCGGCTGTGGCCGGGTGGGGACTTCCGTCCGAGACCGAGGTGGAAACAGCATTCCTGGGGTCCGCCGCCTCCGGCGGCTGCGACCCCCAAATGGAGAGCAGGGACCTCGGGCCCTCCTCCCTTGGGCTCCGGTCTGGCTGGAAGTCGGGGAGGGCGCGGAAGCCAGCATCCTGTCCCTGCTGCAGCTTTCCCCCCCTACCCCGGGCATTGCCCCTCGGCAGGCCCTGACTCCCCAGTTGCCCCTGCTGGAGGCCCGGGGAGGAGGCCCCTCCATGGGCTGAGCGGACACCCGCGTCCCCTCCCGGCCTGGAACAGGGTCAGTACTGTCTGTTCTAGCCCTGGAAACGGACACTGTCTCTCCTGTCTTTTGGGATATGTTCATAGGATCCCAGAGGCCCCCCATTTTCCAGGGCAGCTCAAGTCACACAGCCTTAGGAGCTGTGCCCCCAAGTTGAATTGCATTCTTTTATTTTAATATTCTTGGCCTGCATTTGGTTGGTACTTGCTCCCTCTGTCCCATATTCAGAAGAAATAGGGGGTGAGTGCGGCCTAGGCTTAGTGTGGCTAAGCAGAAGACCTTTCTTCGCAAAGACACCTGGGTGGCCCATCCAGACAGACGGCTGACCCACCCACCTGACAGCAGATAATCATCACAACTGTCACCTTCAGGGGCTGGCTGTGTTCTGTGCACTTTGCCTATGAGACATCCCCCCTCCATGTGACCCTTGCTAGCTAAGCCCCCGCCCCAGGGAGGAGGAGAAGGGTTACCCCTGGAGCCTGGGCACTCTCCCCTGCGCCACCCCTGCTCTCAAGGGGCCTCTGGGCAGGACAGTGGCGGGCAGAGAGGGAGTCTGAGGTCCACCCAGGTCCACATATCCACCACTGGACGGATGGGAACCCTGATGCCAGGAGGCCAAGGTCCTGGCCCAGGGTCACATGGCTCACCAGCGCTTCCTGCTCCTTGCCCAGGGCCAGTGGGGGCAGCCTTCCTCCAGCACCCCTCTCTGGGGAGAGTGGGGGCCATGGTTGGCTGGTTCCCTCAGCCCAGAGACAAATACCCACAGTATTTGTCAACTGAATGAGGCCCCCCACCTGTCTGGGCTTCCCACTGGGCCTTGTTGTCACTCCCAAAGCAGGGCCTCTTTACAGGATGGGGACCTGGGAGCGGGGAGGAGCCCTAGAGGAGGGGGCTGTGAGGCTCCACGCACAGCCGGTGGCATCCGGGCGGGTGCTGCTGAGATGGCTGGGGACCTGCGCTGAGCAGGCTGCAGAGGGTCTGCAGGGGAGTGAGAGCCATGCCCCATCCGCGGTGCCTGTCTAGGCCGCAGGAGAAGGAGTCACTTTGGCTGCTTGTTTCCCATACACAGTTTACAAACCCCGGGCCCTGAGGGAAGGACTCGTCCAGCTCTCCAGTGCCTTAGAGGCAGGGGTGGGTCAGGAACAGAGCCTGCTGACTAGGACTGACGACCATCCGGGGGGCTCAGTGCAAAACGAATACGTAGAGCTTCTTGTTTAAAAATTAAGAATTTCAGGGCAGCCAAATAGCACATTAAACCAAGCGCGGGGCCTTCCCAAGTGTGGAGCCCCACATACCTGCATGGGTCACACAGCTCTGAAGCGCCTGGACAGTCCTGACCCAGGACAGAGCTGTTTCTGGAGCACTTTTCTCCTGAACTTTGCCCCTTCTATCTGCCCTGTCGGGTGTGTGGAGGGGTACCCCATGGCCCCAGAAGAGGAAACCACAGCCTGCTTAGGACCAGCGGCAATGCCATAGGGCCTCGCTGGTACAGGCTGCTACCCCTCGGGGGAGGTCTGTTGATGATGAGCACCTACTCAGGAACAAGGAGCAAGAAACCCTGTCCAAAGGAAGGCCTTGTGTGAGCCCAGAGTAGGAGCAACCACCTCTGCCTGGGGAATTCAGGGTACGCTGCCTGGAGAAGGTGACATGCGAGTGCAGCTTTGCACGGGCCCCTGATCAGGTGGGAGAGGGGAAGCAGCGTGTGGGGTGGCTGAGAGTGTCCACCTCCATTCCCCACGGGCTGCCCATTGTGAACCTGTTTCCGCCTGCCCCTGCATGTCTGCAAGGAGCGCCAGGGTTCCCGTCCAAAAGCCCCTGGTGGAGAAAACAGAACTGCGTTCAGCCTGCATGCAGGGCTGTCAGTACCCGACGTGGAGCTGGGCTGCCCAACTGCAGCCTGGCTTTCCTTGCTCCCTGGATCTGAGCTTTGGGCAGCTGCCCACTAGGGTTGCAAAGCTCCCCAGAAGCCTCCTGGGCATGGCTTTGACCGGGGTGCTGGCTCTAGGGGCGATGTCATCATCGTTGTGCCCCCCACCTTTGTGAGCCCTTCCTTCGGGCTGGTTCCTATTTTCTCACGACGTCCTTGTGCTCTGCTCCGGTGGTTGGGACGTCAGAGTCACCCCCGCAGAAAGTGGCTGAGCTGGGCCTGGGACACGTTAAGACTTGTTTTTAAGTACCTGGAGGGCTATGGTGGTGGTGATGAAGACACTGAGCCTCAGAGTGGTCCTATAGCTCAGACGAGGTAAAGCTGGGATGCAACCCCGGGCAGCCGAACTCCAGCGCCTGTGGGCTGAAGCCTGGCCTGGGAGCAGGGAGAACTGGGTCCAAATCCTGGCTCTGCCATTTTGGAGGGTGCGACCCTGACCCCAATCTGGTCTCTGGTTTCCTTGTATGTAAGTGGGGGTGGGGGGTGTGACCCCGCAGGGCTCCTCTGGTCTTGATGTCCTGGTCTACCTCTGCCCTCTGACCTGTGGGAGGGCTGGCTGTGGGCATGTGCTGTGCTGCCCCGCCCCCCAGGAGGGCTGCCCCAGGCTGGGCAGTCGTGGGGGGTCGGGGGGGAACGGGCTCCCATGTGCCAGGCCCTGTACTGGTTTCCGGGCTATGACCAAGGGAGTCACAGAATATTCTGGAAACTTAAGGTGGCCCTTGAAGGATGAAGAGGATGCTCATGAAAGAGTGGAGGGCAAGGGAAGAGCAGGTGCAGAGCCTGGGGGAAGCCTGGCGCCGAGCTGATGGAGGAGTGCATCTGGAGGCCAGGCCAGATGAAGGGACTTCTTCCTGAGACACTGCCCTCCCCCTGTCGGGCACTTTACCTGCTTATAGCCGTGATAGTGCTGGCACCCCACCCCGCTCCAAGCCCCTATGCCCATCCCCCTGCCACTGCCCACCCTGCTGGTCCCCCACGGCCACTGCTGCCCTTGCTGCAGACTGAAGCCAGTGGGACCTTCCCAGAAGCCATTAGTGATAGCCTTGGGCTCAGCCCTGCCCCATTCTACCTTCTCCGCTGAACCTCTTCCCATGTCCTGTGGCCACAGGGCCCTTGCACAAGCTGTTCCTGCTGCCGGGTGCACCCTTCCCCAGGGAAGCCCCTTCCTGCTCCCAGACAAGATCGGGCTCTTGTCTCTGCTCCAGCTCGCAGGGCCCGGTCTCTCCTGTCCCCCCGGAGCTCCATCACCTTATGCCCATGCCATGCCGCGGGCTTCCCTGGTGCGGGGCCGTGATGAGCACAAACAGGTCAGCGCAGTGCCTGCTCATAACGGCGTTCTGAGGAAGGGACTGTTAGCATTCCCACTTGCCGGAAGAGTAAACTGAGGCTCAGAGGAGTCAAGTAAGCCAGTCGCCCAAGGCCATGTAACAGGTGAGTGGCCGAGCCAGGTCCTCCTTGGGGAATCCACACGCTCTGTTCCAGAATGGACACTGGTGGCCGAGTTGGAGGAAGGGGGACCCAGATTCTGTCTGTGGCCCCTGCCGGGGCCCGGCCTCGCTTCCCCACCCCCCACCCCCCACCCCCACACCGGTCCGCCGGAGGCCCGTCCTGACATTCATCAACACTGGCTCTGTGAAGGGTTTAATTAACTTCCTGTTGCAATGGGGGGATAATGAGTTTTAAGCACCACGTGACTCCGTAAGGAGGTCAAACGGCAGCGAGGATGTCAAAATAAATTAAGTTAGGAATCAGGAGGCCGCCTGCGGGAGGGGCAGGGGAGGAGCCCAGACAGCTCTGGCGACAACGAGGTGCCGCCCCGGCCAGCCGGGGCGGGCGGGCGTGGGGGGTGGGCTGCTGCCTCCGTGGCCCCCATCGCGGGGCTCTGGCAGCGCACCCACAGCTGGGGACCCTATCTGATCTCCGGCATGCCTGAGGGACAGAGCGAGCGGGGCTGGGACCACGCCGGACCAGCATCTCGGACATCCCGGGACATGACGGTTCTCATCTGCAGACGGTCCTCGGGGGTTAGCGAGGGCCACCCGTTCACGCAACTGCCCACGTGTGGCCACTTCCCCCGCCAGGCAAGGCCGTCCTGGGCACAGACAGGAAACATTATCTGGATATTTCCCCATCTCTGAGAGTTGGGGTCATGTGACATCACCAGATAGGAAAGGTTCGCGTCCCCACTGGCCTCCTGCCTTTCTCCTTCTCTCCCCACCGCTTCCTGCCTCCCCTCCTACCCTACGCCCTTCCTCCCTTCCTCCCACCCCAAACACGTAGGGAACCCCTGCCTGACGCAGCGCAGGGACGGCTGCGGACAACACGCGCACAGCGCGTCACTAGAGGTCTGGCGGGAGCGGGACCGTGGCCACGGGGGAGGAGTGGGCCAGGGGGCACGTGGCAGGGTGCGATGTGCTATAAAGCAAGCAGGGAGGGCGGACGGGGCACTGCGGTGGTTCTGGGGCCACAAAGAGGACGTGCTGGCCGGGCAAAGGCCCGAGGCCGGGGGACAGCCGTGGGGAGAGGGTCCAGGCAGCGCCAGGGAGACCTGGCTGGGTCCAGCAGGCCACCCCTTGGAGACAGCCCCTGGCTGGAATACTTTTTGGTGATTCTCGTGTCCACTGATGGCCGGGAGAGCTGAGGTCTAGAGGAGATGGTTTCCGGCTCCACCCAGGGCTCTGCTGCCCCTTCGTACTCCCCGTAGGGCACAGCGCACTGCCCCAGAGATGGGCCTGTGGGTCTTTCAGTTTGGGCGGTTGGTCCAAACCCACCAACCCCTGGGCCTGGGGAATGCCCAGCTCCCTGCTTGGGGGCTGCAGGTGAGGGGGAGGCTGTCCTGTGGGAAAGGGGCCGTGGCCTTGGGCACCCGGGCCTGGAGCGGCTGGGAAGGAGAGGTGGCCCCAAGGGCCTCAGCATGCCACTCCCAGGGCTACAGTCCTGCCGGGGGCCCTGGGGCCCTGAGGGCACATTCCCAGGAAATGAGCTGCCTGCTGCCTACCCACTGGACCGGTAGAGAAATGGGGCCGGGGGGACGTGGCTTCAGGGCTGGAGCTCCAGAGCCCACATGCGCCACATTCACAGAGGACACGGACAGGACCCAGCGGTCCCCAAGTCCCATCCTCTCGGGGTGCTTCGAGGAGCCCCAACACCGGGGAGCACCCCAGAGTGCAAAGGGTCAGTCCTTCTCCGGAGGCTCTTCACTCCTGAGACTGTCTCTGTGGGTCTGTTTTGGTCCCGAGTCTTCCCACTGTGTGAGTGTGGCCGTCTACACACTCTCCCCGGGAGGCAGGATTCTGACCCCACCGTGTTCTCCGGGGTGGGGGCGGGGTGTCCCTGAGCGGATATGCCGCGGGAAGCCTGTGGCTGTGTGGGAGGCCTCCTCCTTTATGGGGCCTGGGGGAGGAGGTGGGCATGCCTGCTCCTACCACCAGCTTCCCTCCCTCCGGTGGCCGGTCCACGGGCAGTGCCCCGACCCCCCACATCCAGGGGCTCGCCCGTCCCGTCCCTGCACCTGCACTCCCTCACCTGGTCCCAGGAACCATCTCTCCTACCCTGTCTCTGGGCTGGTGGGGCCAAGGGGTCACTGGGGTCGGGCTTTCAGCCTAGTATAGGATGCGACTGAAAAATACAGCCACTTATGTGACCTTGTTGCTAACATTTGGTGTCCCCTTGCCCATCCTGCCTGCCTTGGGGCAGCTCCCAGAGGGACCTGCAGTCGTGGGGCAAGCAGGCATGCTGGCTTCCTAGAGGGGACGAGCCAGGCCCTCGGGGGCTGAGGGAGCTGCGGTCCCTGTATGGGGCCTGTGCCTGGGCTGCTCCCGACCCAACCCCCTCGTCTTTGTCCAGCCCTGTCCTGTGAATCAAACGGGGTGCTCTGGGGCGCACGCACGGGGCCCTCTGGAAGGCCAGGTTCCCCACACCGGATGCACCTGTGTCACTCACCTTGCAGCAAGTCGGGGTGAGGTGGTGTTTGTCCGTGTGTGGGTCTGTGGGCCCCAGTGGCGGTGTGGGTGAAGCTGTGCAGTAAGCGTGTGTCTCTGAGCCTGTCGATGAGGTCAGGGCGCCCCTGTGCCGGTTGCAGGGCCTGGGCAGCTGAGCTGCCCGAGCCATGGAGTTGGGCCAATGCTGCCACCTGCCGGCCAGGCGGGCGCCGGCTGCGTCGGAGTCGGATTTGCAATCTGGGGTGGAGCCTGGAATTTCCCTGCCGTTCCCTGGGACTGGGATGGTCCCCGGCTGCCCCAGGTTTGGGGAGTTGAACAGAGGCGCCCAGTGCTGCAGACCCCACCGGGCCCCAGGGGTCTGCATCCCCAAATCACCAGATGGCTGTTGCCAACACAGCTCAGACTCACTCCACCCTAACCCCAAATTCCAACCCTGAGCCCCTTTGTGCCCCCCTCTCTGAGGCCCTGCTACAGAGACCCCCGAGGAGACCAAAGACCCCAGCTCGCCACAGAACCTGTCTGGAAGCCCCCAAGGGCAGCACACAGTAGGCAGGTCCATGTGAGAGGGTGGCCCGGGCCCCCGGGGCGGGGGTTGCATGGCTGGGAGGGGCTTGGACTGAACAGGAGCACCTGGGAAGGGTGTTCCTGGCCAAGGAAGGTGAGCAGGAGTGGGTGGGGGCCCCGTGGGCTTGGGCAGAAGTGCTGGGATCCCAGGTACGGCTCCACGTGTAGGCCCCCCTCTCTGTGGCTCCCCTCCCCTCCCCCACACATATTGTGGGGGCCTGCTCTGAGTGCCCCTCGTGCCCCGGGTCAGGGGCAGGACGGGATGGGTGCTTGACTCTGGACAGCCCTGCTTGCTCTCCAGGCACTTGTTGCAGACGCTGGGGTCTTTGAGGGTTGTCTTGAGGACACGGTGGGCCCCAGGGTCTGAGCCTGCGGTGGGGTGGTGTCTCCCGCTTTGACCCTTCGTACTGCCTCTGCTGCTGTCCCGGGGCCCCCAAACTGAGCCATGCTGATGATTTCCCAACACTTTACCTCCTCACTCTGATCCCCCAGGGGCCCCAGCCATGTCCACGAGCCCAGGGGCGCTTGGCCGCTCGGGCGCGGCTTTGTAGGGACGGAAGCGTCCGCTGAAGCCGATGCTCTATGAGCCAGGCCCTGGGCTTGTGTGGGGCAGGTGGTGGGCGGGGGGCGGCCGGAGGACAGATGCCACAGCCAGAGGGTCTCTGTGAAAATAGTGAGGATATATTTGACAGGATGAGTTCACTATGATTCGCACAGTACAACCTCAGAGTCCCCGTGTTTTATTCATCAGCACTAAAGGCGTTCTGAGTGCACACAGCACCTTCGAGAAAGGCAATTTGGGCCCAATTTGGTCTCTTTCAAAAAATCAAAATAAAAACTTTTGACACACATGTTGCACCCAAGGTAAAAAAGAAAAAAAACAAAAAACAAAAAACAAAAAAAAAAACAAAAACAGAACGACACAAACCACGAACCTCAGAGATACCTAAGAACAGAAGGAAGCCTCTCCTACCCTCCTGCCCCCTTTGAAGACACGATTCCATCAACAGGACATGCGCGCCAACCCCTGGGTCATGTCAGTGCATGAGTTGCCTCCCTGACTGGGCCGCGGCACCACGCCCCGGCCCACAGTGTCCCACTTGGCTGCTCCGACTGCGGACCGCGACCCCCGGGGGGCTGGAGCCTGCCGGCAGCGGGGGAGCCACCGAAAGACTTGTCGGGGCCGCCGGTGTCTGTGGGCCATCGTGCGCCTCCCCAGCCGGTCCCCCCGCCCAATCCCCCAGGTGAAACGCACCAAGGAAGCCTGAATTCACATTACAACATGAAATAGCACCAGAAATTCAGAGTAAAATTGCTGATACTTGCAGCGGAGAGCTCCTTGTGAGGAGGAAGGCTCTAGAAAGGGCATCGGCGGAGGCCGGGGGACTGGGGATGGAGACCCGGCGACGGCGGGAGCCGGCTGGTGAGCAGCTTTCTCCACGTTCCCAACGGGAACCCAGTCCCCAGGGGGCAAGGTGCACCAGAGACCGGCGTTTCTGTCAGCAGCCCAGACAGCGGCTGCCACCACCCCGCGGTCAGAGAAGCCAGGTGCGCCCTGGGGGCCCACAAACAGCTCTTGCAGGGGACAGCCCTGCCCCCGCATGCGGCCATTCCAGCAACAGCAGCAAGAAGACTAAGGGGAGCCTGCCGCCACCTGAGCGCAGGTGGCCTCGACTCACTTCCCCACTAGATGACGGGGGGTGGGGAGCCCCGTGCAAACCTTCAGATGAGGCGTCTGTGGCCTACTGCGCCTGGGCAATGGGGCACACGGGCGGGGTCGGCTCGCTCTTCGAGTTCTTGGTACCGAGAAAAGAGCTGCGTGGTCTCCAAGGGGCTCAACCTCACCTTCCATCTAGAAAGGGACTGCTGTCCACCCCAGGCCCTGCTCAAAGTATCGCAGTCTCAGCCCTAACGCCAGACTCCGAGCGCTTGCGTAAGTCAGGCGGATCGCCATGTGGCCCCAGTCCAACACCCTCAGGGGACTGGGGCTCGTCAGCATAGACAGGAGCCCCCGCGTGCTGGGCTGCTCCAGCTCTGCTCCCAGGTACTCACTCGCGGCTATAAATTACTCGGGGGGGTCCTTCTTTAACGGGATCTTGAAGCTGGTCAGTCGCTGCCCAAAGAGCTGGCTGAGGAGGTCGTTCTGGGACGCGGCGGTCCTGCAGGCACGGGGGTCGGCAGGTTCAGCACCATGGACAGCTCTGTCCCTCTTGGGGGGTCTGTGCAGGGGCCTCCCCTGGGGGCAGGCCTTGCCCTGCCCCTCCTTGCTGCGTCTGCAGTCCCCGAGGGTGTGTCTGGGGCCCGCCTGCCCTTGCTCCGAGGGCTGGGGTGGTATCCTGCTGTTCTGGCTACTGGGCCTGGCCTTGGTGGGGAGCACACGGCTGGGTGTCGCCTGCTTTCGGGGGGCCCGGGGCGGCTTTTCAGGGACCAAGCGGGCTCTCCCCAAGCTCCCCACACTCTCACTCCTGCTTGGCCCCGGGGCCCGGCCCTTCCTTTTCTTCTCGCTGACCTCCCCGTCCGCCCTGGTGCCCGGGCTCCCTCGGGGCCCCTGGTCACCAGCTTCCCTTGGCCCCTTGGGAGAGCCCTTGGCTCGAGGAGGGTGCTTGTCTGGGGCGGGGCCCTGGCCTGGGCAGTTGGGCTTGGCTGGGGTGGTGGCTGTCTCACTCTGGAGCTGCCCGCTGGCTGGCTGGGGCTGGCTGCCCCCTGCTGTCTTGGTGCTGTGCCGTGGGCCTCCACCACCCTGGGAGTTGGGGCTCGGCTTGGCTTTGAGGGTGGTGGACTTTGGCCTGTCCTCAGTGCCATGGGCTAGCTCTCTGGGTGTCGGACTGGCCACGACCTTCTTCGGTTGCACCGGGAACCTGGGAGCTTTGCTGGGGGTGGGCAAGGCCGACCTGTCCTTTGATGAACTCCGGCAGCCCCAAGGCTTGACGGCACTGCCCTTGTGGGAGGGCCCCCCTGTGCCCCCCTCAGGCACCGTGTGGCCTGTGGACAGCTGCTTCTCCTTCTGGAGCAGGGAGGGGGCTTCCAGGCAATGGTCAGGGGCACTCGGGGTCCTGCGTTTCCCTGAGAATGGGCCAGTAGCCCTCTTTTCCTCTACATCTTGGCCTCTGGCCCCTGGCTGGGGCACAGAGCCCCCCAGCGGGAGAGTCTGCTGGAGAAGAGGCCCAGGGCTGCCCGGAGAAGCCTCACCTTCGGACCTCCCCGGGGCCCCATCCGGCTTGTGGCCACCTTGGCCATCAGCGGAGGCCACCGGGAAAGGAGACAGAGCTGGGGGTGGCAGTTCCTGGAGGTCAGAGGGCACGTCACCCCCTGTGACCGGGTGGCCCACGGGCTCTACAGGCCTCTCTGGGGTCCTGGGCTGCCCCTTGGTGGTGCCAGGAGCTGCCTCTGGGCAGGGCTGGAGCAGGGCTGCGAGTGACCCCTCGCTCTGGGGGTGGCTGCGGCCCCAGGACAGAGGCCCGTTGGCGCCGGGCACGGCCACCCTGCGCCGTTTGCTGGGCAGGGTGCCCTCGCGGGCCGGCGCCTTCTGGCCGGGGGCGCCAGGCCGCCGCACGCCGCGGAACGTGAAGGGCTGCTGCCCGCCCCTCAGGTGTTTGTCCATGTGGCGGTCAAACTGCTCCTTCTTGGCGAAGGTGTAGTTGCAGGAGCTGCAGACGAAGGAGCGCTTGCTGATGTGCGTGACGTCGGCACAGAGCTCACAGGCGTAGAGCGGGGTGTGCGGCAGCTCCAGCTCCCCCCGCACCCCGTGCGCCCCGCCCAGGTGCGCGCGCAGCGCCTGGTGCTCCGGGTAGACGCGCGGGCACTGGGGGCACAGGTAGACGCGCTGAGGGCTGTGCACCGCCAGGTGGCGCTGCAGCTTGAAGGGTTTGGGGAACCGCTTTCCGCAGTGGTGGCAGTCCCGGGACGGGTCTTTGCAGCCCTGGTGCACGGGGAGGGCTTGCAGGAGCGGCTCGCTGCCGGAGCAGGGCTCAGGGGACAGGCTGGGGGACGTCTTGCAGGAGCCGCTGGGAAGAGTGGGGTTCCCGCAGGCCGTGGGGCTGCTGTCAGCCAAAGCCCCATCTGCTGAGTCGTGGGCAGGAGCCTTGGGTTTCACCCTCTCCCTCTGGAATTCCTTCCCGGCCCCTGGCTGTCTCCCCGACGCCTCTGCGGGGCCCCCGTTGGACTTGCCCATCGAGCGTTTGCCCCCACTGGGTCTGGACGCCTGTCCCGTGATGCTGCCCAGGAAGCGAGCGACACTTTGGCCCCCCTTCCAGTCCCCGAGGGACCTTCGCGCCTGCCCCTTGCGGGCGAACCGCAGGGCGTGCTCCCGCAGATGCTCATTGTACATCCAGACGTCGGCGACCTCCCTCAGGCACATGCCGCAGGCCCAGCGCCCTGCCTTGCTCTGCACGTGCTTCTCCTGCAGGTGCTCCCGCAGCAACTCGCGGGAGCCGAACCTGCGCTCCACACACATGTAGCAGGTGGGAGGTGGCGCGGGGCTGTGAGCCAGCTTGTGGAGGTCCAGCTCGCCCAGGCCGCCGAAGCGCTGGAAGCACACCTTGCACTTGTAGGATGCCCTCCTGGCCTTGGCGTGCCGCTCCCTGCCCGGCGCCCCTCGTGCCCCGGCTGCACCTGCCGGCCTTGGGCTCTGCGGCTCCTGGGGGCTCACCGTGGCCCCGAAGTCCAGAGAGCTCGTGCTGAGGACACCCACGTGGTCGTCACAGGGCGTCAGGAAGCATAGGTCTCGCACCTCCAGTTTGGCGCTGAGCATCTCAAGGGCCAATTCTTGCTCCAGGTTGGGGGGCTCCGGGCTCTTGTCTCCTAGGGAAGAGGCCATCCCTTCGGCGGGGGCCTGCAGGTCCAGGTCTCTCCAAGAGGCCGGGACCATGTGCAGCTCGGGAATGTTCTCTGACCGGCGGTCCTCCGCGTGGCGGGGGGGCACGTCCTCCGCACAGTCCACCTCTGGGTCGGCCTCCAGGGCCCACAGGCGGGGGCTGGGGGCCCAGGGGTCAATGCCGGGCACCTTGCTGCTCAGGAAGCCCTCCAGCAGGAAGGACTCTGGCAGACCCATGGCCTCGTCACCCCACGGGTCCTCGTGGGAGAGGCAGAGTGACCCCGAGTCGCTGAGGTCTGTGGGCAGGCGGGTGGAGGCCAGCACGATGCTGCCCCCCATCTCGCTATGGGGTTCCAGCGGGGGCGGGGCCCTCGGCTTTTTACAGCGCTTGCTGTAAACACGGGGGTTCTTCTTCCGAGTCAAGCGGTCGCCCAGAGGGAAGAGCTGCGAAAAGGAGGCGTCATCATCAAACACGCTCAGAGGGTCCCCGAGACCCGGGCTGTGGGCTTCGGGAGCGGTGCCCGCACGCTCCTGGACCCCGACCTGCACTTCTGGGTTGTGCAGGGGGCTCAGGGGGCAGCTGCCAGTCTCCCGAGGGCCGGGGGGGCTTGTGGGGGGTCCGTGCCCCTCCCCGACTCCTTGCCCTGACCTGCTCTCCGCTGCTCTGCGGTCCCCTGCAGGCTCAGTCCCGGCTGCCCACGACAGCTCTTTGTAGACATCCGATGTTCCAGCCTCCCTGGGACCCCAGCACCCCCTGGCCACGGCTGTTTTCTGTCCCCCCGGCCCGTCCCCAGGAGGCGCCCACTCCATCCCCTCCGCACGGGCCACCCAATCCCCGGGTGACCTCTGTGCTGGCGTCTCCTCTGGGTCTGTGTCCACTGTGTTCTCCGTCACCGAGGGCCAGGAGGCGTCAGCGTCCGGCTGGGCCCGCGCTGAGAGGGGGCCACCTGGAGGCCCCGGGGGACTGGCGGTTGTGGTGGATGGACCCCAGCGGCTTCCATCTGGACAGACTGGAGGACTCCTCGCCTCCCGGAACCTTCTTGCTCTGGGATTTCTGCCCTTCTCCTGCGACTTCCCCTCTGACTTGCTGGAGACGTCCTCGGGTGCCTGGCCCCGCTGCTGGACGCCTCCTTTGTCTGCCTGTTTGGGACAGCGCTTGTCCCTCACCAGCCGGCCCTGCTTCCTGGGCTCTGCAGGCCTCATGTCCACTCCCGGCTCACCCGGGCCTGGGGGGTGTGGTTCCCGGCTGGGGGAGCAGCCTAGGGTGTGCCCCGCACCGAGTCCCCTGGCCGTCTGAGGGCCTGACGCGTCCTCAGGAGCCTCTGCACCCCGGTCAGGACGCGGCCCACTGGCATGGCCGGCACCGCTCTGCGCCTGCCTTGGCTTCTCCTTCCCAGGTGCCCTGAGGCTTTCCTTCCTTGGGGGCTGGCACGCCTGGCGCCGGGGGCCGGGCGGGGCGGGGGGGCCCCTGTGCAGCCCGTGCTTCCTGGCTCTGTGGCGGCTCAGGCCCGGCCCGGAGCGGAAGGAGGCTGCGCACACCTCACAGGTTGTGGGCCGCCTGCCGGGGGCCCGGTCCTCCCGGGGGGCAATGTCTGTGGACACAGGCTTCTGTCTGGTACCCTGCGGACTGAGGGGGTCCCTCTGGGGTGTGCGGTGAACAGTTCTGACACTCTGGGAGGAGCTGGGTCTGGAGTCCCGGGCTGTGCTGCTGGGAGACGTGGTTCTGCCCCGGCGGAGCTCCGTGGACGGGCAGGTGAGGGCGGGGTCTGTGGTGTCAGCTCCAGGGGCTGTCATGGCTCCAGAGCGGCCAGCCCCCGCCTTGTCTTCCTGGCAGGCCCAGGAGTCTGGCCCCGTGGGCCCCCGTGTGGAAGGGTCGGCGGGCACAGTGGTGACACCCTGGCCTTCCCTGTTGCTTGGGGGGTCTGGGGAGGTGGGGCCTGTGGGCATCCCGCTGGGGCTGGTGTGGGGTGGGGCTCCCCCGCCGTGGCGGTCTGGATGGCTGACCCCGGGGCCTCTGACGGCCCCCGTGCCATCTGTGGTGAGAACGTCGGGCAGGGCCGGGGCGTTCATGGTCCCTCTCGGGGAGGTGGGCCTCACGGGGGGAGAACAGGCGACAGAGGCAGGACAGCTCCTGGGCTTCTCCTTCCTGGAGCTCTCTAGCGGCCCTGACACGCTGCCTTCAGGGTGGTCCCCCCCCTGGGCAGGAGTGAAGACTCTGATGAAGCCAGGCTGGCCCGAGGGAGGGTCCTGCAGGGGGCTGTGGTTGCCCAGGAGGGGGTGGTGAGCCAGGCTTTCCTTGAAGCCACGGGGGCTTGTCCTCAAAGATGGGGGAGATGCTGCAGGTGGTCCAGCCCCAGCATCTGTGCTGGCTGGGGTGCCGTCAGCCCTCTGCGGAGCGGGCCGGGCAGGAGAAGGGCCTGGGAGGAGCTGCGGGCTGGCGGGATCCCCGCAGGACGGAGGGGCTGGGAGCAGCCCCCTCAGCCCACCCGAAGGTCCCGTAGGAGGGTCTTCCTGGGGCAGGGGCTCCAGGCCAGAGGGAATGGAGGTGGCTGCAGAAGCAGGCAAGGGGACACAGGTGGTCAGGTCCCTGATGGGGGGAGCAGGGCTGTCTCCAGCGAGCAGCCGCTGCTTCTCAAGGCCTGGGCTGGCCGCCTCCTCTGAAGCCCGGGCTTCAGGCCCATTTTGGACGTGGGCTGCTACCAAGGCCGGTACCGAAGATTCTGCATTAGACGAGGAAAGGCTTGGGGTGGCCCAGGCCTCTTTTTGAAGGCCCAAGACCAGGCCGTTTCCCTGGAGCTGTCCCCCTAGCTGGTGCGCATCCCTGGCCAGCCTGGCCAGGGCGGTCTCAGCATTGGCACTGACTGTGAGGAGGTTGTCCAGCCCCACTGGACTCCCCCACTTATCTGGCTGCAGTCTGCCGGCTCTGTCTCGGTCCTCAGGCTTCTCAGCCTGGCCGAGGGAGTTCAGATGTCCATCAGCCTCAGGCCCCAACTGACATCTGGCCGCTGCGGGGACGTCCCCACCTTCCACGCTGTCCCCTTCCGGATCTGAGGGCTCACTGCGCCGAGGGCTCTGGGTGCCAGCAGGTGGGGGCCCCTGTGAGGCCAAGGCGTCTTCTTCCTTCCCAGCCGCTCTGGCCACCAGGAGCTGCAGCTGACGGAGGGGGCTCGTGGCTGGGTCCTGGGGCCTCCTGCCAGGACTGCTGTTGGGCATGCAGGCAGGACTTGGGGAGGCCCCCACGGCTACAGACTCCTCATTACCCTTAAGGCCAGGGCCCCCCGCCCCAGCATGGGGGAGGCGTGCTCCTTCTGGCTGGCCTGCCCTGCTTACAGAGTATCCTTTGGGGGCATCGCTAT